>NC_060177.1:10368358-10400858 GCF_021184085.1 Oncorhynchus gorbuscha
AGACAGAGAAACCGACAGACAGAGAGACAGAGAGAGACAGAGAGACAGACCAGACCAGACAGAAGTCAAAAAGTCAGCTTGCATCACCAGTGAACTGTTCATTGCCCTGCAATGCAATTACATTCCCAGTCCCAGTTCAGAGTAATACAGCAACTCAACAGGGATAAATGGCCTCATTAGGGAAAATGGGGTGTTTCTGTGCCTAGTGGTAATTATATAGAATGAAGAATGGTGATGTTCTGCGATGCATTGGTGAAAGGGCTGGTGGTGCCCCAAATCACACTCTAATCCTTATACAGTGCACTACTTTTCTCTGGTCAAAAGTAGTGAACCATGCAGGAATATAGTGTCATTTGGGACGCAAATGTTTTTTCTAAACCTGCATCGGTGTGTCTGACTGAACATCTGCAGTGTTTGCCCGTATACTTACACTGAAGCGTCTGTTGATGGAGGATAATTAGTCTGTAAGCCAGTGATTATGTTTCAGCCAAAACAAATGGGTTGAGGAGCCCGACACAATTTGCAATGGTAAGTCAGTTATACAGTCCACTTTTGTATCTCATTGATTAGGAATGACAGGACTCCTAGCCTTCATTGCCCTCTAAAAATCAATTTCTCTATCCCTATTGGTTTGGAATTGGTTCAATGACAGACAGACAGACAGACAGACAGACAGACAGACAGACAGACAGACAGACAGACAGACAGACAGACAGACAGACAGACAGACAGACAGACAGACAGACAGACAGACAGACAGACAGACAGACAGACAGACAGACAGACAGACAGACAGACAGACAGACAGACAGACAGACAGACAGACAGAGAGAGAGACAGACAGAGAGAGAGAGAGAGAGACAAACCAAACAAAGGCAAAGTCTTCTCATGCTTTGTTGATTTCAAAAAAGCCTTCGACTCAATTTGGCATGAGGGTCTGCTATACAAACTGATGGAAAGTGGTGTTGGGGGTAAAACATACGACATTATAAAATCCATGTACACAAACAACAAGTGTGCAGTTAAAATGGGCAAAAAATACACAAATTTCTTCACACAGGGTTATGGGGTGAGACAGGGATGCAGCTTAAGCCCCACCCTCTTCAACATATATATCAACGAATTGGCGCAGGCACTAGAAAAGTCTGCAGCACCTGGCCTCACCCTACTAGAATCCGAAGTCAAATGTCTGCTGTTTGCTGATAATCTGGTGCTTCTGTCGCCAACCAAGGAGGGCCTACAGCAGCACCTAGATCTTATGCACAGATCCTGTCAGACCTGGGCCATGACAGTAAATCTCAGTAAGACCAAAATAATGGTGTTCCAAAAAAGGTCCAGTCACCAGGACCACAAATACAAATTCCATCTAGACACTGTTGCCCTAGAGCACACAAAAAACTATACATACCTTGGCCTAAACATCAGCGCCACAGGTAACTTCCACAAAGCTGTGAACGATCTGAGAGACAAGTCAAGAAGGGCATTCTATGCCATCAAAAGCAACATAAATTTCAACATACCAATTAGGATTTGGCTAAAAATACTTGAATCAGTCATAGAGCCCATTGCCCTTTATGGTTTTGAGGTCTGGGGTCCGCTCACCAACCAAGACTTCACAAAATGGGACAAACACCAAATTGAGACTCTGCACACAGAATTCTGCAAAAATATCCTCTGCGTACAACGTAGAACACCAAATAATGCATACAGAGCAGAATTAGGCCGATACCCACTAATTATCAAAATCCAGAAAAGAGCCGTTAAATTATATAACCACCTAAAAGGAAGTGATTACCAAACCTTCCATAACAAAGCCATCACCTACAGAGAGATGAACCTGGAGAGGAGTCCCCTAAGCAAGCTGGTCCTGGGGCTCTGTTCACAAACACAAACACACCCTACAGATCCCCAGGACAGCAGCACAATTAGACCCAACCAAATCATGAGAAAACAAAAAGATAATTACTTGACACATTGGAAAGAATTAACAAAAACACAGAGCAAACTAGAATGCTATTTGGCCCTACACAGAGAGTACACAGCGCAGAATACCTGACCACTGTGACTGACCCAAAATTAAGGAAAGCTTCGACTATGTACAGACTTAGTGAGCATAGCCTTGCTATTGAGAAAGGCCGCCGTAGGCAGACATGGCTCTCAAGAGAAGACAGGCTATGTGCACACTGCCCACAAAATGAGGTGGAAACTGAGCTGCACTTCCTAACCTCCTGCCCAATGTATGATCATATTAGAGAGACATATTTCCCTCAGATTACACAGATCCACAAAGAATTCTAAAACAAATCCAATTTGAATAAACTCCCATATCTACTGGGTGAAATACCACAGTGTGCCATCACCTTAACCATTTGTACATTGTTACAACACTGTATATATATACATATATATATATATATATATATAATATGACATTTGTCTTTATTGTTTTGAAACTTCTGTAAGTGTAATGTTTACTGTTAATTTTTATTGTTTATTTCACTTTTGTATATTATCTACCTCACTTGCTTTGGCACAGTAGATAGAAAACCATGGTTTTTGTAATATGTAGATCAGAAAATCACTACTAAGATCACTAAGATTTCCTTATTCAAAGTTGAACTATAGTGAATGAGGCCAGTAGTATTCTGTTGAGAGAGATAATCAACTCTGCAGTGAATTAGTCATTATCTTATCTCCAATTATGAACGGCTAGGCATTAGGCTTCTTACAGTGGGAAGGAGAGGGGAAGCTGTAACATTCTGGACAACAGAGTTGCAATATTTTCTGTCTCTCTCTGTCTGTCTCTTTCTCTCTTCCTATTCTCCTCTCTAAAAAGCTCTCTCTCGGCATCAACACAAGAACATCATTAAATCCCCCAGCATTAATGCTCAAAGACGTCCTTTTGTACCAATCAATGAAGCAACCCTCTCCCTGCAGAAAACCTCCACTATATTAGCAACAAGAGCCACCCTGCCACTCTGCCACTCTTTTGGTTAACAGCTGAGGAATATGTCTGGAGAAATGGAACCAGTCTCAGATTCATAGATGGAGCTGTGGATGCAAGGACTGACCATTTTATTCATTTATTTTTTATTTTACCTTTATTTAACTAGGCAAGTCAGTTAAGAACAAATTCTTATTTTCAATGATGGCCTAGGAACAGTGGGTTAACTGCCTGTTCAGGGGCAGAACGACAGCTCGGGGATTTGAACTTGCAACCTTTCGGTTACTAGTCCAACACTCTAACCACTAGGCTACCCTGCCGCCCCACCATAAGAAAGTGATAGTTCTAATCCTGTTTTTAAGCTGTAGAGTGATTACATTTACATTGGGTGGCAGGTAGCCTGGCGTTTCAGTGTTGGTCCAGTAAGCCGGTGAGAAATCTGCCGACGTGCCCTTGAGCAAGATACTATAATGGCATAATGACTCCTGTAAATGGCTCTGTATAAGGGTGTAAATGTAAATGTAAAACATTGTTTACAACAAATGGAAGGCAACAAGTTCATATTTTGGGTTCTGATGGGGTACGACAGTTGATATAAGCTCATAAGGAATAATGGACCCTGTGATCAACTTGAGTGGTTGTTGGCGAGAATCGATGGCCGCCGACTGTATCATATTTATATTCTTAAAAATAATCTATTATGTAATTGATTTCAAAGTAAAAAAGTGTATGTACCAATCCCAGATTGGAACTCTGTTGTCCAGAATGTTACAGCTTCCCCTCTCCTTCGCATGTCTCCCAGGGGGCCAGATGGAAACAAACATTCACAAGGACACGGATTACCGTCGGCGGCCATTGATTCTCGCCAACCACAGCAAATGTTTATCACAGGGTTCATATAGGCAATAACACTGAAGGGGGATGAGGCTAGCCAAGAGGGGGTTGTCAGAGAAACAAGCAGATGGGAGAAATGAGAAGGCTGTAGTATCAGAGACAGAAGTCTCCCAGGATCTCACTCAGGCACAAATGTAGGATCATTTTACTCCCCCTGAATCCTAACCTGAACTATTATGGGGGATATGCAAAACTGACCCAAAATCAGTTTCAAGGGGCGTTTCTTCCAAAACAATTAACGGGATACGTCCCAAATGGCACCCTGTTCCCTTCATAGTTCACTACTTTTGACTACAGCTCTATGGGTGGTATTCTGCCAACCTATACTGAACCCCACTGGTTGTTGCTGGATCTTGGATGCTGAGAGGAGAACCACAGAGGACATGTCCATGCAGAGCAGTGGAAAATGAGGTTACTGGCTCCTGCTGATTCTCTCTGTTTGTCTTATTTTCTCTCCTGTTTTATCCCGTTTTCTCTCTCTCTCTCTCTCTCTCTCTCTCTCTCTCTCTCTCTCTCTCTCTCTCTCTCTCTCTCTCTCTCTCTCTCTCTCTCTATCTCTCTCTCTCTCTCTCTATCGCTCTCTCTCTCTCTCTCTCTCTCTCTCTCTCTCTCTCTCTCTCTCTCTGATCTCTCTCTCTATCGCTCTCTCTTCCTGACTCTCTCTCTCTTCTGATCTCTCTCTCTTGTTTTCTCTCTCTCTCTCTCTCTCTCTCTCTCTCTCTCTCTCTCTCTCTCTCTCTCTCTCTCTCTCTCTCTCTCTCTCTCTCTCTCTCTCTCTCTCTCTCTCTCTCTCTCTCTCTCTTCTGATCTCTCTCTCTTGTTTTATCTCTCTCTCTCTCTCTCTCTCTCTCTCTCTCTCTCTCTCTCTCTCTCTCTCTCTCTCTCTCTCTCTCTCTCGCTCTCTCTCTTCTGATCCAATCTTGGAAGAATCATTTTTGTCCCCCATAGCATACTCACACGAACCATATGAGACATGGGTTAAGAAGGGAATTCAATCTGTTTGTCTGTTGTCCTGTTTCAACCAGAATGAAATAATAATAACTCCTCAATAATCAATGCATGAAATACCTCTCTGTTTCACCTACCTCTCTCTCACCGTCCTGTTGGCCCTAGTATACTGTACAGTGAGGAAGTCGTCATGCAGAACCACATTTGTGCGTGTCACAATAACACTTGAATGAATCATTTGAATACTGCTGTCCCTACTTATTCTGCCATTAGACAGAATCAGAGTAGCTCTCTCCTTCGTTAACTGTCTTCTTCTTTCACTGCCCCATCTCTCTCCCTCTTTGTCTTTCAGATCCACTAAATCCATCTCTCTCTTAATCTCTTGCTTCCTCATTGCCTGAGTCCCAAATCTCCAGCCCTTTCCCAAAGTGTGCACTTGCACACTTTCCATAATGCATTTCCCAATGGTGAAAGCTCCATCTGGCCAATGTTTACAACAATCCAATCATTTTAAATCCATGACTAGGAGTGTGCAAGTGTGCACTTTGCAAGAAGAGTGCAGAATTGGGACGTAGCCTTTCTATTTAAAATCCAGGGTTGGGCTCAATTTGAATTGAAGTTACTCAGTTCAGGCAGTGAATTAGATTTATTTTTTTCTTTTGACATAAATACCTTTCTTTTTCAGTTTATTAAGAATTCTTTGAAAAGAAAATTGATTTTTTTTCCATTTTGGAATTTGAAATTCAGTTTCTGTACTTTCTGAGTTGACTGGCGAAAAAATGTAAATGACCCCAACCTGCTAAAATCACATCCCAGTGGGCAAAACTGTTTGACTTGACCTCCAGATGTCCTTTCCACCCCCAAACTCTGCTAAAATCACATCCCAGTGGGCAAAACTGTTTGACTTGACCTCCAGATGTACTTTCCACCCCCAAACTCTGCTAAAATCACATCCCAGTGGGCAAAACTGTTTGACTTGACCTCCAGATGTCCTTTCCACCCCCAAACCCTGCTAAAATCACATCCCAGTGGGCAAAACTGTTTGACTTGACCTCCAGATGTCCTTTCCACCCCCAACCCCTGCTAAAATCACATCCCAGTGGGCAAAACTGTTTGACTTGACCTCCAGATGTCCTTTCCACCCCAAACCCCTTCTTTCCTTTTCAGACGCAGGAGTCATTGAACCCCAATAACCTGGAGTACTGGATGGAGGATATCTACACGCCAGGTTACGATTCGCTGCTGAAGAGGAAGGAAGCGGAGTTTCGGAGGGCCAAGGTGTGCAAGATTGGAGCGCTGATTGCTGCGGCCGCCTGCACTGTGATCCTGGTCATCGTTGTGCCCATATGCACTATGAAGTCATGAAGTGCTCCAAGTCACACACTTTCCCCCGGACCTGTTTATTCTGGCTAATTGTAAAAGGACCGAATACGTGTGAGCTATATGGTATCAGTCCAATTACAGGAGCAGCCCTCTGATTGGCTATGTGGACGTTTGAAGAGTGAGGTACATGTATTGTTTAATGTGAATCTGACCTATGTTCGTGGTATTGGAATCAAGTGTTTTCTACATGATTTAGTTGTTATGCCACGGGATGGGCATTGGTATTAGGAAATCGTCAGTACACATTCAAAATGACTTTGTTCAGAGGGAATGTTGCAAGTTTGATCCTTTCTATTTATTGTTGCCTATATTTACTTATTGACATTTGTGTATTTATGAAGAAAGACAGACGGTACACAATGCCTACGGTATATCTTTTACATTTACATTTATATTGTATTGGTGTACGATGTTCCAGAATATTACGAGTACAATGTTTATTTCACTTTTTTCTCTTTGTTAAAGGGGCAATCTGCAATTCAAACAAAAGCAACAAAGCGGCTACCCAGCCAATGTTTTTGTGAACTGAAACAGATGATCTGTACAGTATACGGTCGACAGCTGGATTTGTTTCTGTACACAGCTTCTGATATTTTTATTTTAGTATAATTGCTGTATAATGTATTTTAATGAGAGTTATTTTTGGATGAATTATCTGGTAGAATGTGATGAGGTGCACCAGATATTATTTATCTTTATCTATTATAATAATAACCAGAGTTTTAATTCATGGGATTTTGTGCAATGCCTTTTCTAAATAGACATATACAGTATATTGAAGTACTGTAGTTGAAATAGACGAATAACAAACAGTACATACAGTAGATTGTAAAAACAATATAAAACACTACAGAGCTAACCTGAATGTATTGAAAGTAGCATTACTCACAGAGAGAGCAAAACACTCATTTCTCATCGTCTCTTGAACAGAATTCAGTTGAATGTTGCTCTCCTTTCCTTGCTTTAGATAGTTGAACTCCTCGCCAAAAGCACATAGCTGCAGTAGGGAGCTCTGAAGTAGGGAGTTATTCTCTGCCTTGTGACAGTGTTTAATACAGTAAATACTTGACGTTTCTACTGTTGACTAACTGAGCACCTCTGGGAGAGACACTTGTATTAGTTCAGTCACTGGGAGAGACACGTGTATTAGTTCAGTCACTGGGAGAGACACGTGTATTAGTTCAGTCACTGGGAGAGACACGTGTATTAGTTCAGTCACTGGGAGAGACACGTGTATTAGTTCAGTCACTGGGAGAGACACGTGTATTAGTTCAGTCACTGGGAGAGACACGTGTATTAGTTCAGTCACTGGGAGAGACACGTGTATTAGTTCAGTCACTGGGAGAGACACGTGTATTAGTTCAGTCACTGGGAGAGACACGTGTAATAGTTCAGTCACTGGGAGAGACACGTGTATTAGTTCAGTCAGTGGGAGAGACACGTGTATTAGTTCAGTCACTGGGAGAGACACGTGTATTAGTTCAGTCACTGGGAGAGACACGTGTATTAGTTCAGTCACTGGGAGAGACACGTGTATTAGTTCAGTCACTGGGAGAGACACGTGTATTAATTCAGTCACTGGGAGAGACACGTGTATTAGTTCAGTCACTGGGAGAGACACGTGTATTAGTTCAGTCACTGGGAGAGACACGTGTAATAGTTCAGCCACTGGGAGAGACACGTGTATTAGTTCAGTCAGTGGGAGAGACACGTGTATTAGTTCAGTCACTGGGAGAGACACGTGTATTAGTTCAGTCACTGGGAGAGACACGTGTATTAGTTCAGTCACTGGGAGAGACACGTGTATTAGTTCAGTCACTGGGAGAGAAACGTGTATTAGTTCAGTCACTGGGAGAGAAACGTGTATTAGTTCAGTCACTGGGAGAGACACGTGTATTAGTTCAGTCACTGGGAGAGACACGTGTATTAGTTCAGTCACTGGGAGAGAAACGTGTATTAGTTCAGTCACTGGGAGAGAAACGTGTATTAGTTCAGTCACTGGGAGAGAAACGTGTATTAGTTCAGTCACTGGGAGAGACACGTGTATTAGTTCAGTCACTGGGAGAGAAACGTGTATTAGTTCAGTCACTGGGAGAGACACGTGTATTAGTTCAGTCACTGGGAGAGAAACGTGTATTAGTTCAGTCACTGGGAGAGACACGTGTATTAGTTCAGTCACTGGGAGAGACACGTGTATTAGTTCAGTCAGTGGTATCGACTGCACCAATCTCCCAGGCTGTCAGAAACACTAAGACTTGCAGAAGCTTCTTATGAGATGCTGTGTCACCTTATAAACATTCATAGCACCTTCTATAGAGCATTATGACATGTTGTATTAATTAAGCAATACGACACAATAGGGTATGATGTATCGTGGATGTATGACATCTTAGTAGTCCCGTGCCTCGTTGCTTTACTTTACAGTTTGGTAACGGTCCATGACTGCATTCCAATGTGGTTTGAATGTGCTATAAATGTTTATAAGGCATTGTAACACTTCATAAGAATCTGATTCAAGTAAAGAAACAGTCCCTCCACTCAAGCCCTGCCTACCCATCTAGTCTCCTAAGAGGCCTTAAAACCACTGAATGCAAACTGCCTGCCGTTAAGGCTGTGTCCCAATAGTTTTGAAGAACGTCCTTGTCTCATCATCAACTGTAGCGGTGGTGATGAAAGGTTGGGGAAGCTATTTCATAGTTCTGGGACACAACGTGAGATTCACATCTCTACTCATGAACCTGAGCTCAGAGACAGTACGCAAACCAAGATGGCCGATCACACACACGTCACCCAGTTAACAGTAAACCAGGGGATGCTCTACTCCAGTCCTCCTTGGTTTCCCTCTCAAGTTAGTTCATTTAGGCTGTGTTCCAGGCTGACTACATTGCAGACTCCTGGCAGATATCAAAACGCCTGGATAGATGTTTAAGATATCAGCAAACCACATCCTATGATGCAGCAATCTGATGCCTGACTGCAGTCGATGACGTGGCAAGCAACCGTTGGTTGATGCAATGCAACGTCTGCAATGTAGTTGGCTTATGCTAGTGATTTATTTGCCACTTCAGGTGTTCCTGGCACAAATGGGAGAGAACATTGTCATACTGCAAAAATGAACATGAGGAAGTACGCACTTCAGGTTGTAAACATTAGAATTTCTCTTGTTTGATATAATCATTCAAAAGTAGACACAATAACCTGATAATGAAGCACTGGACCACTCAGTTTGATGTCAGGTTTGCCCGTTAGGAGAGGACTGGAGTTGAGGCCCCCACCTAATGGGTGAAGGGTGAAGTTACTGCCAGTTGACGTTTATTGTCATGAGTCTTGTTCTGGAGCAGAATTGGGCGAATCCTCCTTAGATGGGTTAGATGCGAAGTCAAAATGGTCTATATTGTAAAAATGTTATTTAATGTTAGGGTTAGGCATTAGGGTTAGCAGTGTGGTTAACATTAGGGTTAGGTTTAAAATCAGATTTTATTACTTTGTGGCTGCGCCCTCTAGTGACCACTCTGCCGAGCTGCCTCCAGAACAAGATTCAGGATGAAAAAACGCTGACCTACGAAGATGCCTCTAGATGCTGATCTTGTGTCACTTTAGCATTTTCCTCACCGATGGATTGGGGAGGGGAAGCTGATCCTAGATCTGTACCTAGGGGAAACGTCTCCCCTGAGCAGTGTAATGATTACCCAGTGGATTTGCCTTCAACACAGGAACTGTGAGCCGCAGCACACTGTAGTAGTCTGTAAATAGTTAGATGCACACATCATGGCAACAGGTGTAAACTGGAATATACCACAATAAAGGACAACTGTTCTGACTGTTACTGTGTCTGTGTGACTGGACCTCTCTCTCGCAAAGTATCAACTTGAGTTTGTAGGTGTCCTTTGAAATGAATATTGGCTGTGTGATGTGTCATACTTACTCTTTATTGTTTTGTGATGCTTTTTTATCGTTCCCTTTTTTTGTCTTCAGTTCGAAGGTTCAGTGGAGAGATGACAGAATATTGCTCAGCATAACAAAGCCTGTGGTTTACTGAGGGTTTTATTATGTTTTTATCTAGCTGTTCACTATTCATTTATGAGATTCTTTTTAGTGTTCTTCAGTTCATCGTTTGCATAATACTCCGGTTAGACTAATACAGCAGGATTTGTGAAAAGGTCAGGGACCGTACAGTATACATCAATCAAGCATCTCAGAGTAAAAGTGCTGATCGAAGATCAGGTCTTCTTCCTTATTCATTATAATTTAAAAAGCAAAACCGGTCTAGCCCTGAGGCACTTTATGAACATGTCTAGATCACTGGTTTAGAAAGCAATTAGATCATTTATACCTTACGTACATACGGATGCAGCACAAGAACACAATTAGCTACTCAAAATGACGATCCTGCGTACTTGGGTCGAGTTACAAATTGCGGGGCTGCACACCTTAGGGTATTTTTGCTATGTGACTACGCAGGATCACCATTTTGCTAAGCTAATCGTAGTTCTTGCGTCCGTACCTATGTAGGTTATAAATTAGGCCTTAGAGGAGTTTCTAACTGAGCCAAGTCCACATTGAGTCCGCTATACTGTACATCCCCAGTGAGAACTGTCTGATGTTCCTCATAGAAAACTCTAACTGGGCCAGCCAACAAGGAACCTGGCCCAGGGGGATTGTTGGTACTGGAGTCCAGGATTTGGCCTAGAATACTGGACTACAACTGCACTGATAACACTTGGGGTGACAAATACAATAAAACTCATTATAATCTTGCAGTGTGATTTCATTTGACACTTCTTCAGCAATGTGCTTTATAAAAAGGTCAGTAATTATGCATCGCTCTGTTGACTAAACTCTGGTTCAATAATCAACATTGATGGAGAAACGTGTCAAACCACGCTGACAGATTATTATGAGGTTTACAGTATAGTTAGCATAGACCTGAACTACAGTTGAAGTCGGAAGTTTACATACACCTTAGCCAAATACATTTAAACTCAGTTTTTCACAATTCCTGATGTTTAATCCTGTCTTAGGTCAGTTAGGATCATCACTTTGTTTTAAGAATGTGAAATGTCAGAATAATAATAGAGAGAATGATTTATTTCAGCTTTTATTTATTTCATCACATTGCCAGTGGGTCAGAAGTTTATATAAGTTGGGTGAATTTTGGCCCATTCCTCCTGACAGAGCTGGTGTAACTGATTCAGGTTTGTAGACCTCCTTGCTTGCACACGCTTTTTCAGTTCTGCCCACAATTTTTCTATGGGATTGAGGTCAGGGCTTTGTGATGACCACTCCAATACCTTGACTTTGTTGTCCTTAAGCCATTTTGCCACAACTTTCGAAGTATGCTTGGGGACATTGTCCATTTGAAGACCCTGACTGATGTCTCCAAACATAACGATGGTCATTATGGCCAAACAGTTATATTTCAGACCAGAGGACAATTCTCCAAAAAGTACGATCTTTGTCTCCATGTGCAGTTGTAAACCGTAGTATGGCTTTTTTTTTATGGCGGTTTTGGAGCAGTGGCTTCTTCCTTGCGGAGCGGCCTTTCAGGTTATGTCGATATAAAATTGGTTTTACTGTGGATATAGATACCTTTGTACATGTTTCCTCCAGCGTCTTCACAAGGTCCTTTGCTGTTGTTCTGGGATTGATTTGCACGTTTCACACCAAAGTACGTTCATCTTAGGAGACAGAACGCGTCTCCTTCCTGAGCGGTATGACGACTGCGTGGTCCCATGGTGTTTATACTTGTGTACTATTGTTTGTACAGATGAACTTGGTACCTTCAGGTGTTTGGAAATTGCTCCCAAGGATGAACCAGATTTGTGGAGGTCGACAATTTCTTTTTGTTGAGGTCTTGGCTGATTTATTTTGATTTTCCCATTATGTCAGGCAAAGAGGCACTGAGTTTGAAGGTAGGCCTTGAAATACATCCACAGGTACACCTCTAATCAACTCAAATTATGTCAATTAGCCTATCGGAAGCTTCTAAAGCCATGACATAATTTTCTGGAATTTTCCAAGCTGTTTAATGGCACAGTCAACTTAGTGTATGTAAACTTCTGACCCACTGGAATTGTGATACAGGGAAATATAAGTGAAATAATCTGTCTGTAAACAATTGTTGGAAAAAATGACTTGTGTCATGCACCAAGTAGATGTCCTAACCGACTTGCCAAAACTATAGTTGTTAACAAGAAATGTGTGGAGTGGTTGAAAAACGAGCTTTAAGGACTCCAACCTAAGTGTATGTAAACCTCTGACTTAAACTGTATTTAGCCCTTGCTGTAACAGTGGCTTTTTACATGCAATATAGTACTATAACTGGACTTCATTAAAACATAGACTTGAAGCCAATGCTGTTACTTTAGATGTGGGTTCGGATGCCACCTCTGACACCATGTGACCTTAGGAGCTACAGTGTATTTGGAAAGTATTCAGACCCCTTCCCTTTTTCTACATTTTGTTACATTACAGCCTTATTCTAAAATGGAATTTATTTTTATTTTCCTCCATTAATCTACACACAATACCCAATAATGACAAAGTGAAAACAGGTTTTTAGAAAGGGTTGCTAATTTATACATTTTTAAAATCAGAAATACCTTATTTACAAAAGTATTCAGACCCTTTGCTATGAGACTCGAAATTGAGCTCAGGTGCATCCTGTTTCCATTGATCATCCTTGAGATATTTCTACAACTTGATTGGAGTCCACCTGTGGCAAATTCAATTGATTGGACATGATTTGGAAAGGCTAACACCTGTCTATATAATCTCCCACAGTTGACATTGCATGTCAGAGCAAAAACCAAGCCATGAGGTCGAAGGAATTGTCCGTAGAGCTCCGAGACAGGATTGTGTCGAGGCACAGATCCGGGGAAGGGTACCAAAAATGTCTGCAGCATTGAAGGTCCCCAAGAACACAGTGGCCTCCCTCATTCTTAAATGGAAGAGGTTTGGAACCACCAATACTCTTCCTTAAGCAGGCCGCCCGGCCAAACTGAGCAATCGGGGGATGGTCACTCTGACAGAGCTCCAGAGTTTCTCTGTAGAGATGGAAGAACCTTCCAGAAGCACTCCACTAATCAGGTCTTTACGGTAGAGTGGCTAGACGGAAGCCACTCATCAGTAAAAGGCACATGACAGCCCACTTAGAGTTTGACAAAAGGTACCTAAAGGACTCTCAGACCATGAGGAACAAGAAGCTCTGGTCTGATGAAACCAAGATCGAACTCTTTGGCCTGAATGCCAAGTGTCACGTCTGGAGGAAACCTGGCACCATCCCTACAGTGAAGCATGGTTGTGGCAGCATCATGCTGTAGGGATGTTTTTCAGCGGCAGGGACTGGGAGACTAGTCAAGATCGAGGGAAAGATGAATGGGAAAGATCCTTGATGAAAACCTGCTACAGAGCGCTCAGGACCACAGACTGGGGCGAAGGTTCACCTTCCAACAGGACAACAACCCTAAGCACACAGCCAAGACAACACAGGAGTGCCATTGAGACAAGTCTCTGAATGTCCTTGAGTGGTCCAGCCAGAGCCCAGATGTGAATCTCTGGAGTGACCAGAAAATAGCTGTGCAGCAACGCTCCCCATCCAACCTGACAGAGCTTGAGAGCATCTGCAGAGAAGAACGGGAGAAACTCGCCAAATCATTCCCAAGAAGACTGGAGGCTGTAATCACTGCCAAAGGTGCTTCAACAAAGTACTCAGTAAAGGATCTGAATACTAATGTAAATGTGATATTTGCGTTTTTATGTTGTATAAATGTGCAAACAAAGCCTGTTTTGGCTTTATCATTATGGGGTATTGTGTGTAGACTGATGAGGGGGGAAAACATTTTAGAATAAGACTGTAACGTAACAAAATGTGGAAAATGGGTCTGAATATTGTCTGAACACACTATCTGGATAAGGCAGAGATATCAGTCAAGTTAACTGGGCAGATCATATGAGATACAGGTTATACATCTAGGGCTTTGGACTTGACTGTTAAAGAATTAACACTTTACAGGACAGTGAGAATTTCTATTCATTTCTTGAGTTGTGTTGAGATTATTCCCAAACCTGTGTATTATGAAGTATATGCTGAGGCTGAAAAGTCTCTTCCCCCCCTAAAAAACAACCCATTACAAAACAATGATAAACCTCTCTAATTGTGTTGCAGCGTTGCGCTATTGCAGCATTTTTTTGACATCCTCTTCGGGAGTCAGCTGCAGAACAGCAAATCTAATCGGGGATTTTCTGATGCAGGGAAAAAGCACACTGCTGTACTCATAGCAGCTGGGGAAAACAGACTCATGCAGCTCTGCAATCTGGCGAACGCAACTCCCTGAAGTTACGTTCAGGAAATAAAAGCATTTCAACTGGGTGGAAAATATACAGAAACCCCGCAACTGCAGTTGAATGTATTCGTTTGCAACCAATTTCAGCTATATCCAGTCTGTTTACAGGAGACCTTTCACAAATGTTCCAATTGAATGGGAGCTAAAATGGCAATTAGTCCACAATAGCCTCAATGGCAATGATATTACTGTGGAACCATTACATCTGTAGACTGCTGCTTCAGGGAAAGGAAATAGCAACGTTGTGATAAATGTCTGGCGTATCTCTATCACCATCATTGAGCGTCTGCTTGTCAAGTCATTTCCGTAGCCTATTAGGCGTGTTGATGACATGTAGCATTGTCTAACTGTTCACTTTATTCATATCACAAACGGTGACATGTCACGTATCAGTAATTATGTTTCGGGGGAAACATTCCGTAAAGTAGCTAGTTTGGTGAGGAAGGATTTTTGAAGTGATTGTATCAGTCTATCCATCTAGCTTCAGAAAGTCAAATAAACCTGTATTAGAATATGTTGAGCGCTCTAACTGAGCGGAACGTAATCCTCTGTGAATGTAGGATGAATTTAAACATCTTCAGACTGTTCCATCACTCACACTACCACCCTCTCTGAGCCTCTCTCGACCCTCCCCAGCCAACTGAGACAGAACCACTAACCTTGGCTGTAGCAGACTCACTTAATAAGGTCAGAAAAGCGCTCTGTGTGTGTGTGTGTGTGTGTGTGTGTGTGTGTGTGTGTGTGTGTGTGTGTGTGTGTGTGTGTGTGTGTGTGTGTGTGTGTGTGTGTGTGTGTGTGTGTGTGTGTGTGTGTGTGTGTGTGTGTGTGTGTGTGCATGTGTGTGTATGCGAGAGAGAGTGTGTGTGTGTGCATGTGTGTCTGTGCGCGTGTGTGTGTCTGTGTGTGTCGTGTGTGTGCGTGTGTGTGTGTGTGTGTGTGTGTGTGTCTGTGTGTGTGTGTGTGTGTGTGTGTGTCTGTGTGTGTGTGTGTGTGTGTGTGTGTGTGTGTGTGTGTGTGTGTGTGTGTGTGTGTGTGTGTGTGTGTGTGTGTGTGTGTGTGTGTGTGTGTGTGTGTGTGTGTGTGTGTGTGTGTGTGTGTGTGTGTGTGTCTGTGCGTGTGTGTGTCTGTGTGTCTGTGTGTGTCTGTGTGTCTGTGCGTGTGTGTGCGTGTGTGTGTGTCTGTGTGTGTCTGTTCCAAATGTCTGTCCGTGTTTTCTGGTCTGTGCGTGTGCCTCCTGTCCCTTCATTTTCTCTGTCTGTGTGTGTCTGTCCCTCATTTTCTGTGGTCTGTCTGTGTCTGTCTGTGTGTCTGTCATTTTGTGTGTGTCTGTGTGTGTCTGTGTGTCTGTGAAATCCTCCTGTCCTTCATTTTCTCTGGGTCTGCATGTGTGTCATTGTGTACAGCAGTCTGTTATGTCTGTGACATGTCTGTGGACAAACTCTGGGTCTTAGTTCTGTGTGTGTCTGTGAGTTTTTCTGTGGTCTGTCTGTGTGGATGTCTGTGTGTCACAATGGTCACAAAGACAAGTAATATGTCAGTACTGTGCTGTCTGTGTAGAAGCAATTTCTAACTGTTTTTAAAAACTTAGCTGTCTGTGTGTTATCTTGTCTGTGGTCTTTGCGTGTTAACTTATTTATCCTTAATCAGCCACTGTAAATCTCTTTTCTAGCCAACGTCGCTGTCTCCAAAATATAAAGGTGTCTGGATTCTTTTGATTCCAATGACTTCTCCACTGTCCAAGCATCGTTCATTTAGCAATACTGGGTCAATAGATGTTCAGTTGAGCCTTCCTGGGACCTACTCAGAGACCTTCTCTGAATCTTAGAATATTATTTAGGGAAGTGTCAAGTTTATCTTCAAGTACTGGGTCTGACCTTTTCGTTCATAAACCAATTTGTCCCTGTCATTTTAACTCTGGGATTTGTGCATAGTGCAGAAATCTCTCCTGTCCCTTCATTTTTCTGCCAGACAGCACTCAGTCAAACAGCAATCTGCCAAAAACAATGATAACAAACAACCCTGTCCCTTCATTTATTCTGGGTCTGCATAGTTCAGAAATCCTCCTGTCCCTTCATTTTCTCTGGGTCTGCATACACAGAAATCCCAACCATTGAAATACAGCAGACTCCAATTTCACACACAGGCTTATTCACACACACACACACACACACACACACACACACACACACACTTGATCTCACTATCTCCTTTCTCTCTCTCATTTTCCCACAGTTTGAATACATCTGGTGTTTCTGTATTCTACATCAATCCCTGCTATAGTTTCAGAGAGACAAAGTCCAATGAACTTTCCATTTAGTTTTCTTGATATTTTACCGGTTTCAAGGATAGAAGGGGAAAACGAGAGGAGAAGAGACAACGGTGAGGGGAAAGCTGGATGGAGATGCAGAAATATCAGAGGTTCTTACAATGGTTCCATTGTAAACACCTGTTGTTCTAAATGTTCAGCCTAGAACAGTAGTGTTTCAAAGATTCCATTGTAGATCATCAATATTCTAAATGTTCCTTTTAGTGGTTCTATTGGGTCTTTTTAATGTATGTATTGCATATGTGTAACCCCTAGTCTAACTTCATTGATTCCATCCTCCAGTGTATCCCCTGTAAATCTCTTCATTGATTCCATCCTCCAGTGTATCCCCTGTCTCCTCTTCATTGATATCCATCCTCCAGGTCCTCCTCTTCATCTCCAGTGTATCCCCTCTCTCCTCTTTTGATTCCATCCTCCAGTGTATCCCCTCTCCACTTTCCAAGCATCGATTCCATTTCCAGTGTATCCTATGTCAATAGATTCCATCCTCCAGTGTATCCTTCCTCTTCATTGATTCCATCCCCAGTGTATCCCCTTCTCAGAATCTTCATTGATTCCATCCTCCAGTGTATCCCCTTTATCTTCATTGATTCCATCCTCCAGTGATCCCCTTTTCTCCTCTTCATTGATTCCATCCTCCAGTGTATCCCCTCTCTCCTCTTCATTGATTCCATCCTCCAGTGTATCCCCTCTCTCCTCTTCATTGATTCCATCCTCCAGTGTATCCCCTCTCTCCTCTTCATTGATTCCATCCCCCAGTGTATCCCCTCTCTCCTCTTCATTGATTCCATCCTCCAGTGTATCCCCTCTCTCCTCTTCATTGATTCCATCCTCCAGTGTATCAGCACTCTCCTCTTCATTGATTCCATCCTCCAGTGTATCCCCTCTCTCTCTTCATTGATTCCATCCTCCAGTGTATCCCCTCTCTCCTCTTCATTGATTCCATCCTCCAGTGTATCCCCTCTCTCCTCTTCATTGATTCCATCCTCCAGTGTATCCCCTCTCTCACTCTTCATTGATTCCATCCTCCAGTGTATCCCCTCTCTCCTCTTCATTGATTCCATCCTCCAGTGTATCCCCTCTCTCCTCTTCATTGATTCCATCCTCCAGTGTATCCCCTCTCTCCTCTTCATTGATTCCATCCTCCAGTGTATCCCCTCTCTCTCTTCATTGATTCCATCCTCCAGTGTATCCCCTCTCTCCTCTTCATTGATTCCATCCCCCAGTGTATCCCCTCTCTCCTCTTCATTGATTCTATCCCCAGTGTATCCCCTCTCTCCTCTTCATTGATTCCATCCTCCAGTGTATCCCCTCTCTCCTCTTCATTGATTCTATCCCCCAGTGTATCCCCTCTCTCCTCTTCATTGATTCCATCCCACAGTTTGAATACATCTCAGTGTTCCATCTCCCAATGTATCCCCTCTCTTTCATTGATTCTATCCCCCAGTGTATCCCCTTTCAGAGATTCCATCTCCCAGTGTATCCCCTCTCTCCTTTCCATTTATTTTCCCCAGTGATATTTTCCTCTTCATTGATTCCATCCTCCAGTGTATCCCCTCTCTCCTCTTCATTGATTCCATCCTCCAGTGTATCCCTCTCCTCTTCATTGATTCTATCCTCCAGTGTATCCCCTCTCTCCTCTTCATTGATTCATCCTCCAGTGTATCCCCTCTCTCCTCTTCATTGATTCTATCCCCAGTGTATCCCCTCTCTCCTCTTCATTGATTCCATCCTCCAGTGTATCCCCTGGAGATCTTCAGATTCTATCCTCCAGTGTTCCCTCTAATTGATTCCATCCTCCAGTGTATCCCCTCTCTCCTCTTCATTGATTCTATCCCCCAGTGTTCCCCTCTCTCCTCTTCATTGATTCCATCCCCCAGTGTATCCCCTGTCTTCTTCATTGATTCCATTGTGATCCCCTCTCCTCTCATTGATTCCATCCTCCAGTGTATCCCCTCTCTCCTCTTCAGATTCCATCCCCCAGTGTATCCCCTCTCTCCTCTTCATTGATTCCATCCTCCAGTGTATCCCCTCTCTCCTCTTCATTGATTCCATCCTCCAGTGTATCCCCTCTCTCCTCTTCATTGATTCCATCCTCCAGTGTATCCCCTCTCTCCTCTTCATTGATTCCATCCCCCAGTGTATCCCCTCTCTCCTCTTCATTGATTCCATCCCCAGTGTATCCCCTCTCTCCTCTTCATTGATTCCATCCTCCAGTGTATCCCCTCTCTCCTCTTCATTGATTCCATCCTCCAGTGTATCCCCTCTCTCCTCTTCATTGATTCCATCCCCAGTGTATCCCCTCTCTCCTCTTCATTGATTCCATCTCCAGTGTATCCCCTCTCTCCTCTTCATTGATTCCATCCTCCAGTGTATCCCCTCTCTCCTCTTCATTGATTCCATCCTCCAGTGTATCCCCTCTCTCCTCTTCATTGATTCCATCCTCCAGTGTATCCCCTCTCTCCTCTTCATTGATTCCATCCTCCAGTGTATCCCCTCTCTCCTCTTCATTGATTCCATCCTCCAGTGTATCCCCTCTCTCCTCTTCATTGATTCCATCCTCCAGTGTATCCCCTCTCTCCTCTTCATTGATTCCATCCCCCAGTGTATCCCCTCTCTCCTCTTCATTGATTCCATCCTCCAGTGTATCCCCTCTCTCCTCTTCATTGATTCCATCCCCCAGTGTATCCCCTCTCTCCTCTTCATTGATTCCATCCTCCAGTGTATCCCCTCTCTCCTCTTCATTGATTCCATCCCCCAGTGTATCCCCTCTCTCCTCTTCATTGATTCCATCCTCCAGTGTATCCCCTCTCTCCTCTTCATTGATTCCATCCTCCAGTGTATCCCCTCTCTCCTCTTCATTGATTCCATCCTCCAGTGTATCCCCTCTCTCCTCTTCATTGATTCCATCCTCCAGTGTATCCCCTCTCTCCTCTTCATTGATTCCATCCTCCAGTGTATCCCCTCTCTCCTCTTCATTGATTCCATCCTCCAGTGTATCCCCTCTCTCCTCTTCATTGATTCCATCCTCCAGTGTATCCCCTCTCTCCTCTTCATTGATTCCATCCTCCAGTGTATCCCCTCTCTCCTCTTCATTGATTCCATCCTCCAGTGTATCCCCTCTCTCCTCTTCATTGATTCCATCCCCCAGTGTATCCCCTCTCTCCTCTTCATTGATTCCATCCTCCAGTGTATCCCCTCTCTCCTCTTCATTGATTCCATCCTCCAGTGTATCCCCTCTCTCCTCTTCATTGATTCCATCTCCCAGTGTATCCCCTCTCTCCTCTTCATTGATTCCATCCTCCAGTGTATCCCTCTCTCCTCTTCATTGATTCCATCCTCCAGTGTATCCCCTCTCTCCTCTTCATTGATTCCATCCCCCAGTGTATCCCCTCTCTCCTCTTCATTGATTCCATCCTCCAGTGTATCCCCTCTCTCCTCTTCATTGATTCCATCCCCAGTGTATCCCCTCTCTCCTCTTCATTGATTTCCATCTCCCAGTGTATCCCCTCTCTCCTCTTCATTGATTCCATCCTCCAGTGTATCCCCTCTCTCCTCTTCATTGATTCCATCCTCCAGTGTATCCCCTCTCCCTCTTCATTGATTCCATCCTCCAGTGTATCCCCTCTCTCCTCTTCATTGATTCCATCCTCCAGTGTATCCCCTCTCTCCTTCATTGATTCCATCCTCCAGTGTATCCCCTCTCTCCTCTTCATTGATTCCATCCCCAGTGTATCCCCTCTCTCCTCTTCATTGATTCCATCCTCCAGTGTATCCCCTCTCTCTCTTCATTGATTCCATCCTCCAGTGTATCCCCTCTCTCCTCTTCATTGATTCCATCCTCCAGTGTATCCCCTCTCTCCTCTTCATTATATTCCATCTCCCAGTGTATCCCCTCTCTCCTCTTCATTGATTCCATCCTCCAGTGTATCCCCTCTCTCCTCTTCATTGATTCCATCCTCTAGTGTATCCCCTCTCTCCTCTTCATTGATTCCATCCTCCAGTGTATCCCCTCTCTCCTCTTCATTGATTCCATCCCCCAGTGTATCCCCTCTCTCCTCTTCATTGATTCCATCCTCCAGTGTATCCCCTCTCTCCTCTTCATTGATTCCATCCCCCAGTGTATCCCCTCTCTCCTCTTCATTGATTCCATCCTCCAGTGTATCCCCTCTCTCCTCTTCATTGATTCCATCCTCCAGTGTATCCCCTCTCTCCTCTTCATATTCCATCTCCCAGTGTATCCCCTCTCTCCTCTTCATTGATTCCATCCTCCAGTGTATCCCCTCTCTCCTCTTCATTGATTCCATCCTCCAGTGTATCCCCTCTCTCTCTTCATTGATTCCATCCTCCAGTGTATCCCCTCTCTCCTCTTCATTGATTCCATCCTCCAGTGTATCCCCTCTCTCCTCTTCATTGATTCCATCCTCCAGTGTATCCCCTCTCTCCTCTTCATTGATTCCATCCTCCAGTGTATCCCCTCTCTCCTCTTCATTGATTCCATCCTCCAGTGTATCCCCTCTCTCCTCTTCATTGATTCCATCCCCAGTGTATCCCCTCTCTCCTCTTCATTGATTCCATCCTCCAGTGTATCCCCTCTCTCCTCTTCATTGATTCCATCCTCCAGTGTATCCCCTCTCTCCTCTTCATTGATTCCATCCCCCAGTGTATCCCCTCTCTCCTCTTCATTGATTCCATCCTCCAGTGTATCCCCTCTCTCCTCTTCATTGATTCCATCCTCCAGTGTATCCCCTCTCTCCTCTTCATTGATTCCATCCTCCAGTGTATCCCCTCTCTCCTCTTCATTGATTCCATCCCCCAGTGTATCCCCTCTCTCCTCTTCATTGATTCCATCCCCCAGTGTATCCCCTCTCTCCTCTTCATTGATTCCATCCCCCAGTGTATCCCCTCTCTCCTCTTCATTGATTCCATCCTCCAGTGTATCCCCTCTCTCCTCTTCATTGATTCCATCCTCCAGTGTATCCCCTCTCTCCTCTTCATTATATTCCATCTCCCAGTGTATCCCCTCTCTCCTCTTCATTGATTCCATCTCCCAGTGTATCCCCTCTCTCCTCTTCATTGATTCCATCCTCCAGTGTATCCCCTCTCTCCTCTTCATTGATTCTATCCCCCAGTGTATCCCCTCTCTCCTCTTCATTGATTCCATCCTCCAGTGTATCCTCTCTCTCCTCTTCATTGATTCCATCCTCCAGTGTATCCCCTCTCTCCTCTTCATTGATTCCATCCTCCAGTGTATCCCCTCTCTCCTCTTCATTGATTCCATCTCCCAGTGTATCCCCTCTCTCCTCTTCATTGATTCCATCTCCCAGTGTATCCCCTCTCTCCTCTTCATTGATTCCATCCTCCAGTGTATCCCCTCTCTCCTCTTCATTGATTCCATCCTCCAGTGTATCCCCTCTCTCCTCTTCATTGATTCCATCCCCAGTGTATCCCCTCTCTCCTCTTCATTGATTCCATCCTCCAGTGTATCCCCTCTCTCCTCTTCATTGATTCCATCCTCCAGTGTATCCCCTCTCTCCTCTTCATTGATTCCATCTCCCAGTGTATCCCCTCTCTCCTCTTCATTGATTCCATCCTCCAGTGTATCCCCTCTCTCCTCTTCATTGATTCCATCCTCCAGTGTATCCCCTCTCCTCTTCATTGATTCCATCCCCCAGTGTATCCCCTCTCTCCTCTTCATTGATTCCATCCTCCAGTGTATCCCCTCTCTCCTCTTCATTGATTCCATCCCCCAGTGTATCCCCTCTCTCCTCTTCATTGATTCCATCTCCCAGTGTATCCCCTCTCTCCTCTTCATTGATTCCATCCTCCAGTGTATCCCCTCTCTCCTCTTCATTGATTCCATCCTCCAGTGTATCCCCTCTCTCCTCTTCATTGATTCCATCCTCCAGTGTATCCCCTCTCTCCTCTTCATTGATTCCATCCTCCAGTGTATCCCCTCTCTCCTCTTCATTGATTCCATCCTCCAGTGTATCCCCTCTCTCCTCTTCATTGATTCCATCCTCCAGTGTATCCCCTCTCTCCTCTTCATTGATTCCATCCCCCAGTGTATCCCCTCTCTCCTCTTCATTGATTCCATCCTCCAGTGTATCCCCTCTCCCCTCCTCTTCATTGATTCCATCCTCCAGTGTATCCCCTCTCTCCTCTTCATTGATTCCATCCTCCAGTGTATCCCCTCTCTCCTCTTCATTGATTCCATCCCCCAGTGTATCCCCTCTCTCCTCTTCATTGATTCCATCCTCCAGTGTATCCCCTCTCTCCTCTTCATTGATTCCATCCTCCAGTGTATCCCCTCTCTCCTCTTCATTGATTCCATCCTCCAGTGTATCCCCTCTCTCCTCTTCATTGATTCCATCCTCCAGTGTATCCCCTCTCTCCTCTTCATTGATTCCATCCTCCAGTGTATCCCCTCTCTCCTCTTCATTGATTCCATCCCCCAGTGTATCCCCTCTCTCCTCTTCATTGATTCCATCCTCCAGTGTATCCCCTCTCTCCTCTTCATTGATTCCATCCTCCAGTGTATCCCCTCTCTCCTCTTCATTGATTCCATCCTCCAGTGTATCCCCTCTCTCCTCTTCATTATATTCCATCTCCCAGTGTATCCCCTCTCTCCTCTTCATTGATTCCATCTCCCAGTGTATCCCCTCTCTCCTCTTCATTGATTCCATCCTCCAGTGTATCCCCTCTCTCCTCTTCATTGATTCCATCCCCCAGTGTATCCCCTCTCTCCTCTTCATTGATTCCATCCTCCAGTGTATCCCCTCTCTCCTCTTCATTGATTCCATCCTCCAGTGTATCCCCTCTCTCCTCTTCATTTCCATCCTCCAGATTCCATCCATCTCCCAGTGTATCCCCTCTCTCCTCTTCATTGATTCCATCTCCCAGTGTATCCCCTCTCTCCTCTTCATTGATTCCATCCTCCAGTGTATCCCCTCTCTCCTCTTCATTGATTCCATCCTCCAGTGTATCCCCTCTCTCCTCTTCATTGATTCCATCCCCCAGTGTATCCCCTCTCTCCTCTTCATTGATTCCATCCTCCAGTGTATCCCCTCTCTCCTCTTCATTGATTCCATCCTCCAGTGTATCCCCTCTCTCCTCTTCATTGATTCCATCTCCCAGTGTATCCCCTCTCTCCTCTTCATTGATTCCATCCTCCAGTGTATCCCCTCTCTCCTCTTCATTGATTCCATCCTCCAGTGTATCCCCTCTCTCCTCTTCATTGATTCCATCCTCCAGTGTATCCCCTCTCTCCTCTTCATTGATTCCATCCTCCAGTGTATCCCCTCTCTCCTCTTCATTGATTCCATCCTCCAGTGTATCCCCTCTCTCCTCTTCATTATATTCCATCTCCCAGTGTATCCCCTCTCTCCTCTTCATTGATTCCATCCTCCAGTGTATCCCCTCTCTCCTCTTCATTGATTCCATCCTCCAGTGTATCCCCTCTCTCCTCTTCATTGATTCCATCCTCCAGTGTATCCCCTCTCTCCTCTTCATTGATTCCATCCTCCAGTGTATCCCCTCTCTCCTCTTCATTGATTCCATCCTCCAGTGTATCCCCTCTCTCTCTTCATTGATTCCATCCTCCAGTGTATCCCCTCTCTCCTCTTCATTGATTCCATCCTCCAGTGTATCCCCTCTCTCCTCTTCATTGATTCCATCCTCCAGTGTATCCCCTCTCTCCTCTTCATTGATTCCATCCTCCAGTGTATCCCCTCTCTCCTCTTCATTGATTCCATCCTCCAGTGTATCCCCTCTCTCCTCTTCATTGATTCCATCCCCAGTGTATCCCCTCTCTCCTCTTCATTGATTCCATCCTCCAGTGTATCCCCTCTCTCCTCTTCATTGATTCCATCCCCCAGTGTATCCCCTCTCTCCTCTTCATTGATTCCATCCTCCATCCCCTCTCCCTCTTCATTGATTCCATCCTCCAGTATCCCCTCTCTCCTCTTCATTGATTCCATCCTCCAGTGTATCCCCTCTCTCCTCTTCATTGATTCCATCCTCCAGTGTATCCCCTCTCTCCTCTTCATTGATTCCATCCTCCAGTGTATCCCCTCTCTCCTCTTCATTGATTCCATCCTCCAGTGTATCCCCTCTCTCCTCTTCATTGATTCCATCCTCCAGTGTATCCCCTCTCTCCTCTTCATTGATTCCATCTCCAGTGTATCCCCTCTCTCTCTTCATTGATTCCATCCTCCAGTGTATCCCCTCTCTCCTTTCATTGATTCCATCCTCCAGTGTATCCCCTCTCTCCTCTTCATTGATTCCATCCCCCAGTGTATCCCCTCTCTCCTCTTCATTGATTCCATCCTCCAGTGTATCCCCTCTCTCCTCATTGATTCCATCCTGATTCCATCCTCCATTATATTCCATCTCCCAGTGTATCCCCTCTCTCCTCTTCATTGATTCCATCCCCCAGTGTATCCCCTCTCTCCTCTTCATTGATTCCATCCTCCAGTGTATCCCCTCTCTCCTCTTCATTGATTCCATCCCCCAGTGTATCCCCTCTCTCCTCTTCATTGATTCCATCCTCCAGTGTATCCCCTCTCTCCTCTTCATTGATTCCATCCTCCAGTGTATCCCCTCTCTCCTCTTCATTATATTCCATCTCCCAGTGTATCCCCTCTCTCCTCTTCATTGATTCCATCCTCCAGTGTATCCCCTCTCTCCTCTTCATTGATTCCATCCCCCAGTGTATCCCCTCTCTCCTCTTCATTGATTCCATCCCCCAGTGTATCCCCTCTCTCCTCTTCATTGATTCCATCCTCCAGATGTAGGATCTTAATTTGATCAACCTGTTGTTGGAGCTTTCCTGAAATACAGCACATTTTAAATGTGTAGTGTATTTGAGGTTTACAAAGTCTTCTGAAGTTTGTCATTTCCACATAGAAATTTCCGACTTGATTAACCATTACGAAAAATGTAAAAATGTCTATTCGTTATAATCCACATAATAATTCACATCATAATTTCCTGTTGCTGCAGGATAATTGTTCTGCTGTATCAAATTGGCTCAAATTAAGATCCTACATCTGTACCCTCTCTTCTGTTCATTGATTCCATCCCCCAGTGTATCCCTCTCTTCTGTTCATTGATTCCATCCCCCAGTGTATCCCTCTCTTCTGTTCATTGATTCCATCCCCCAGTGTATCCCTCTCTTCTGTTCATGTTAGCACCAGACTCACAGCTGTTCATCACAGTTCAGCTCCTCAGTACAAAAGGCAACACACAGATCCAGTTGCAAAGGAACTGCAACGTCAGGGACATACTTTACAATAATAGCAGAGGTTGCATCCCAAATGGCACCCTATTCCCTATTTAGTGCAGTATTCTTGACCAGGGCTATAAAAAAAAGTAGTGCACTATTCAAATTAGGTAGAAATGTAGTGCACTATGTAGGGAATAGGGTGCCATTTGGGACACATTCAGTGTTTCATCTCGTGAGACCTGAGGTTGTGTCTGGCAACACTTCCCCCTTTGATGGTCAAACAACAAAGACAAAGACAAGCCTTCTCCACATGAACCCTGTGTGGCTCTGTTGCCTTTGTCCTGCCTCTCTGTTCTTCTCACATCAGACCGGACCATGTCAGTCATCTTTCTCCTGTCTCTGTTCTTCTCACATCAGACCGGGCCATGTCAGTCATCTTTCTCCTGTCTCTGTTCTTCTCATATCAGACCGGGCCATGTCAGTCATCTTTCTCCTGTCTCTGTTCTTCTCACATCAGACCGGGCCATCTGTTCTCCTGTCTCTGTTCTTCTCATATCAGACCGGGCCATGTCAGTCATCTTTCTCCTGTCTCTGTTCTTCTCATATCAGACCGGGCCATGTCAGTCATCTTTCTCCTGTATCTCTTCTGTCTCTGTTCTTTCTTCTCATATCAGACCGGGCCATGTCAGTCATCTTTCTCCTGTCTCTGTTCTTCTCATATCAGACCGGGCCATGTCAGTCATCTTTCTCCTGTCTCTGTTCTTCTCATATCAGACCGGGCCATGTCAGTCATCTTTCTCCTGTCTCTGTTCTTCTCATATCAGACCGGGCCATGTCAGTCATCTTTCTCCTGTCTCTGTTCTTCTCACATCAGACCGTCCATGTCAGTCATCTCCTGTCTCTGTTCTTCTCATATCAGACCGGGCCATGTCAGTCATCTTTCTCCTGCCTCTGTTCTTCTCATATCAGACCGGGCCATGTCAGTCATCTTTCTCCTGTCTCTGTTCTTCTCATATCAGACCGGGCCATGTCAGTCATCTTTCTCCTGCCTCTCTGTTCTTCTCATATCAGACCAGGCCATGTCAGTCATCTTTCTCCTGTCTCTGTTCTTCTCATATCAGACCGGGCCATGTCAGTCATCTTTCTCCTGCCTCTCTGTTCTTCTCATATCAGACCAGGCCATGTCAGTCATCTTTCTCCTGTCTCTGTTCTTCTCATATCAGACCGGGCCATGTCAGTCATCTTTCTCCTGTCTCTGTTCTTCTCATATCAGACCGGGCCATGTCAGTCTTTTCACATTTTCTTTATCATTTATTTTGTTCATGGCAGACTTGTGCAGTGAGCTCCAGAACACCCTCTGTTGATCTTCTCCTTTCCCCCTGTCATCCTTTGGCTTAGGAACAAAGGATGATCGATTTAACTTCCAGGCTTAGAGTGTTATAGTGAATAGTGGTGATAGAGGAAGACAGAGTGTTATAGTGAATAGTGGTGATACAGGAAGACAGAGTGTTATACGGAATAGTGGTGATACAGGAAGACAGAGTGTTATAGGGAATAGTGGTGATGCAGGAAGACATAGTGTTATAGTGAATAGTGGTGATGCAGGAAGACAGAGTGTTATAGTGAACCGTGGTGATACAGGAAGACAGAGTGTTATAGTGAATAGTGGTGATGCAGGAAGACAGAGTGTTATAGTGAACAGTGGTGATACAGGAAGACAGAGGTTATAGTGAACAGTGGTGATACAGGAAGACAGAGTGTTTTAGTGAACAGTGGTGATACAGGAAGACAGAGTGTTTTAGTGAACAGTGGTGATACAGGAAGACAGAGTGTTATAGGGAATAGTGGTGATACAGGAAGACAGAGTGTTATAGGGAATAGTGGTGATACAGGAAGACATAGTGTTATAGGGAATAGTGGGGATGCAGGAAGACAGAGTGTTATAGGGAATAGTGGGGATGCAGGAAGACAGAGTGTTATAGTGAACAGTGGTGATGCAGGAAGACAGAGTGTTATAGTGAACAGTGGTGATGCAGGAAGACAGAGTGTTATAGTGAATAGTGGTGATACAGGAAGACAGAGTGTTATAGGGAATAGTGGGGATGCAAGAAGACAGAGTGTTATAGTGAATAGTGGTGATACAGGAAGACAGAGTGTTATAGGGAACAGTGGTGATGCAGGAAGACAGAGTGTTATAGGGAACAGTGGTGATGCAGGAAGACAGAGTGTTATAGGGAACAGTGGTGATGCAGGAAGACAGAGTGTTATAGTGAATAGTGGTGATACAGGAAGACAGAGTGTTATAGGGAATAGTGGGGATGCAAGAAGACAGAGTGTTATAGTGAATAGTGGTGATACAGGAAGACAGAGTGTTATAGTGAACAGTGGTGATGCAGGAAGACAGAGTGTTTTAGTGAATAGTGGGGATGCAGGAAGACAGAGTGTTATAGGGAATAGTGGGGATGCAGGAAGACAGAGTGTTTTAGTGAATAGTGGGGATGCAGGAAGACAGAGTGTTTTAGTGAATAGTGGGGATGCAGGAAGACAGAGTGTTTAGTGAATAGTGGGGATGCAGGAAGACAGAGTGTTATAGTGAATAGTGGTGATGCAGGAAGACAGAGTGTTTTAGTGAATAGTGGGGATGCAGGAAGACAGAGTGTTATAGTGAATAGTGGGGATGCAGGAAGACAGAGTGTTTTAGTGAATAGTGAGGATGCAGGAAGACAGAGTGTTTTAGTGAATAGTGGGGATGCAGGAAGACAGAGTGTTTTAGTGAATAGTGGGGATGCAGGAAGACAGAGTGTTATAGTGAACAGTGGTGATGCAGGAAGACAGAGTGTTATAGTGAATAGTGGTGATACAGGAAGACAGGGTGTTATAGTGAATAGTGGGGATGCAGGAAGACAGAGTGTTATAGTGAATAGTGGGGATGCAGGAAGACAGAGTGTTATAGTGAATAGTGGGGATGCAGGAAGACAGAGTGTTTTAGTGAACAGTGGTGATACAGGAAGACAGGGTGTTATAGTGAATAGTGGGGATGCAGGAAGACAGAGTGTTATAGGGAATAGTGGGGATGCAAGAAGACAGAGTGTTTTAGTGAACAGTGGTGATACAGGAAGACAGAGTGTTATAGGGAATAGTGGGGATGCAGGAAGACAGAGTGTTATAGGGAATAGTGGGGATGCAGGAAGACAGAGTGTTATAGGGAATAGTGGGGATGCAGGAAGACAGAGTGTTATAGTGAATAGTGGTGATACAGGAAGACAGAGTGTTATAGTGAACAGTGGTGATGCAGGAAGACAGAGTGTTATAGTGAATAGTGGGGATGCAGGAAGACAGAGTGTAGTGAACAGTGGGGATGCAGGAAGACAGAGTGTTTTAGTGAACAGTGGTGATGCAGGAAGACAAAGTGTTTTATTGAACAGTGGGGATGCAGGAAGACAGAGTGTTATAGTGAATAGTGGGGATGCAGGAAGACAGAGTGTTATAGTGAACAGTGGGGATGCAGGAAGACAGAGTGTTATAGTGAATTGGGGATGCAGGAAGACAAAGTGTTTTATTGAACAGTGGGGATGTGTTTTGGTGAACAGTGGTGATGCAGGAAGACAAAGTGTTTTATTGAACAGTGGGGATGCAGGAAGACAGAGTGTTATAGTGAATAGTGGTGATGCAGGAAGACAGAGTGTTATAGTGAACAGTGGGGATGCAGGAAGACAGAGTGTTATAGTGAATAGTGGGGATGCAGGAAGACAAAGTGTTTTATTGAACAGTGGGGATGCAGGAAGACAGAGTGTTATAGGGAATAGTGGGGATGCAGGAAGACAGAGTGTTATAGAGAACAGTGGTGATGCAGGAAGACAGAGTGTTATAGTGAACAGTGGGGATGCAGGAAGACAGAGTGTTATAGTGAACAGTGGGGATGCAGGAAGACAGAGTGTTTTAGTGAACAGTGGTGATGCAGGAAGACAAAGTGTTTTATTGAACAGTGGGGATGCAGGAAGACAGAGTGTTATAGTGAATAGTGGTGAAGGAAGACAGGGTGTTATAGTGAATAGTGGGGATGCAGGAAGACAGAGTGTTATAGTGAATAGTGGGGATGCAGGAAGACAGAGTGTTATAGTGAATAGTGGGGATGCAGGAAGACAGAGTGTTTTAGTGAACAGTGGGGATGCAGGAAGACAGAGTGTTATAGTGAATAGTGGGGATGCAGGAATACAGAGTGTTATAGGGAATGTGGGGATGCAAGAAGACAGAGTGTTTTAGTGAACAGTGGTGATACAGGAAGACAGAGTGTTATAGGGAATAGTGGGGATGCAGGAAGACAGAGTGTTATAGGGAATAGTGGGGATGCAGGAAGACAGAGTGTTATAGGGAACAGTGGGGATGCAGGAAGACAGAGTGTTATAGGAATAGTGGTGATACAGGAAGACAGAGTGTTATAGGGAATAGTGGTGATACAGGAAGACAGAGTGTTATAGTGAATAGTGGGGATGCAGGAAGACAGAGTGTTATAGGGAATAGTGGGGATGCAGGAAGACAGAGTGTTATAGTGAACAGTGGTGATGCAGGAAGACAGAGTGTTATAGTGAACAGTGGTGATGCAGGAAGACAGAGTGTTATAGTGAATAGTGGTGATACAGGAAGACAGAGTGTTATAGGGAACAGTGGTGATGCAGGAAGACAGAGTGTTATAGGGAACAGTGGTGATGCAGGAAGACAGAGTGTTATAGGGAACAGTGGTGATGCAGGAAGACAGAGTGTTATAGTGAATAGTGGTGATACAGGAAGACAGAGTGTTATAGTGAACAGTGGTGATGCAGGAAGACAGAGTGTTTTAGTGAATAGTGGGGATGCAGGAAGACAGAGTGTTTTAGTGAATAGTGGGGATGCAGGAAGACAGAGTGTTTAGTGAATAGTGGGGATGCAGGAAGACAGAGTGTTATAGTGAATAGTGGTGATGCAGGAAGACAGAGTGTTTAGTGAATAGTGGGGATGCAGGAAGACAGAGTGTTATAGTGAATAGTGGGGATGCAGGAAGACAGAGTGAATAGTGAGGATGCAGTTAATAGTTATAGAACAGTGGTGATGCAGGAAGACAGAGTGTTATAGTGAATAGTGGGGATGCAGGAAGACAGAGTGTTATAGTGAATAGTGGGGATGCAGGAAGACAGAGTGTTATAGTGAATAGTGGGGATGCAGGAAGACAGAGTGTTTTAGTGAACAGTGGTGATACAGGAAGACAGGATGTTATAGTGAATAGTGGGGATGCAGAAGATAGAGTGTTATAGGAAATAGTGGGGATGCAAGAAGACAGAGTGTTTTATGAACAGTGGTGAACAGTGGTGATGCAGGAAGACAGAGTGTTATAGGGAATAGTGGGGATGCAGGAAGACAGAGTGTTATAGTGAAGAGTGGTGATACAGGAAGACAGAGTGTTATAGTGAACAGTGGTGATGCAGGAAGACAGAGTGTTATAGTGAATAGTGGGGATGCAGGAAGACAGAGTTGTTATAGTGAACAGTGGGTGATGCAGGAAGACAGTGTTTTAGAACAGTGGGGATTGTTATAGTGAATAGTGGTGATGCAGGAAGACAGAGTGTTATAGTGAACAGTGGGGATGCAGGAAGACAGAGTGTTATAGTGAATAGTGGGGATGCAGGAAGACAAAGTGTTTTATTGAACAGTGGGGATGCAGGAAGACAGAGTGTTTTGGTGAACAGTGGTGATGCAGGAAGACAAAGTGTTTTAGTGAACAGTGGGGATGCAGGAAGACAGAGTGTTATAGTGAATAGTGGTGATGCAGGAAGACAGTGTTATAGTGAACAGTGGGGATGCAGGAAGACAGAGTGTTATAGTGAACAGTGGGGATGCAGGAAGACAAAGTGTTTTATTGAACAGTGGGGATGCAGGAAGACAGAGTGTTATAGTGAATAGTGGGGATGGTGATGCAGGAAGACAGAGTGTTATAGTGAACAGTGGGGATGAACAGTGTTATAGTGAACAGTGGTGATGCAGGAAGACAGAGTGTTTTAGTAGGAAGACAGAGTGTTTTAGTGAACAGTGGTGATGCAGGAAGACAGAGTGTTAGTGGGGATGCAGGAAGACAGAGTGTTATAGTGAACAGTGGTGATGCAGGAAGACAGAGTGTTATAGGGAACAGTGGGGATGCAGGAAGACAGAGTGTTATAGTGAACAGTGGTGATTCAGGAAGACAGAGTGGGGGGATGCAGGAAGACAGAGTGTTATAGGGAATAGTGGGGATGCACAGTGTTATAGGGAATAGTGGGGATGCAGGAAGACAGAGTGTTATAGTGGTGAATAGGAAGACAGAGTGGTGATGGTGATGCAGGAAGACAGAGTGTTATAGTGAATAGTGGGGATGCAGGAAGACAGAGTGTTATAGTGAATAGTGGGGATGCAGGAAGACAGAGTGT
>NC_060177.1:10408358-10438036 GCF_021184085.1 Oncorhynchus gorbuscha
TGATAAACTGACTGAAGTTCAGCGTCTTTGGGCAGCACCCATAGGTGAGTTTCCTGTGAGCAAAGACATGGCTACGTCCTAATAGTATCTCATTCAAGCGGTTTGGTTTTGTCAATGGATTTGTAAATGAAGGCACATGTTGCGCACAGATATAATTAGAAAGACAGACACAAGGGTTGAAGCTGATAGTTCCACAACAAGGGTTCCCACTTCCTCAGTTTGACACATGGCTGGGATTAGGAGTGTGAAGACAGTCTGGCGTGGAGTGCTGTTGTGTCAGATACAATACAACATATCTTGTTTCAGCTCCCCTTGAACTATTTGTGGCGTCTCATTCGGAGAAGTGTTTCTGGGACAGTCATTGTCGCTGTCTCTGGTGGTTACTCAAAGCAACTTTGATGAGATGCACTTTGTGACGGCTTGTAACTGACAGTGAAATATCTTCATGCAAATCTCTTGGACGTCCTCCAAGAACATTTCTGTAACATAAAACCAAGTCTATGTGCCTCTGCATAATGATGAGATACCATAACACTGTATCAAATCAGATTATACAGTTGGAGTTTTCTGCTGGAGGTGGGAGATTTATTTAGACACAGATCTAAAATCAGATTATTCTTCCTATATCCTAAACTTTGTTACTTTTTAGTGGGGAAAATGAGTAATTGAGCTCAGGTCAGTGTCTGGGGTATGTCCCAATTACCCATCCTGCCTCCGGAAGTGTGCACTTGTTCATTTCTCTTCACTGATTTTAAAGGAGATGCCAGGTAAAAGATATATGGTGGAAACGAGACCATGCTGTCAATATATATGGTGTATTGGAGGCAAAGTCAGGTGCAGGAGAGCAGAGTCTACTTTTATTATTGTTCCAAAACTAGAGATGAACAGGCGCACTTTTATTATTGTTCCAAAAACTAGAGCACTACATAAATCCAACTCGCTCAAAAAACGAAACATAAAAGTAAAGCCCCAAAACTAACACCACATAACATGAAACAATTACACACAAAACATGATGGGAACCAGAGGGTTAAATACAAGTAGATTGATTGGGGAAATGAAAAGCAGGTGTGTATGGAAACAAGTCGCTCTGGATAAGAGCGTCTGCTAAATGACTTAAATGTAAATGTAAAGACAAAAAAAATGGATATCTGAAAAATGGAGCGGTGATGGCTAGAGAGCCGGTGACGTAGATCGCCGAACGCCGCCTGGACAAGGAGAGGAGCCCACTTCGGCGGAAGTCGTAACACATGCCTCCACCAATACAATGCTTCCAGATGTGTGGGAATTAGTTAACAAGTGCACACTTGAAGAGAAAGAACATAAACTCAGCAAAAATAGAAACGTCCTCTCACTGTCAACTGTGTTTATTTTCAGCAAACTTAACATATGTAAATATTTGTATGAACATAACAAGATTCAACAACTGAGACATAAACTGAACAAGTTCCACAGCCATGTGACTAACAGAAATGGAATAATGTGTCCCTGAACAAAATGGGGGTCAAAATTAAAAGTAACGGTCAGTATCTGGTGTGGCCACCAGCTGCATTAAGTCCTGCAGTGCATCTCCTCATTTACATTTACATTTAAGTCATTTAGCAGACGCTCTTATCCAGAGCGACTTACAAATTGGTACATTCACCTTATGACATCCAGTGGGACAGTCACTTAACAATAGTGCATCTAAAACTTAGGGGGGGTGAGAGGGATTACTTATCCTATCCTAGGTATTCCTTAAAGAGGTGGGGTTTCAGGTGTCTCCGGAAGGTGGTGATTGACTCCGCTGTCCTGGCGTCGTGAGGGAGTTTGTTCCACCATTGGGGGCCTCCTTATGGACTGCACCAGATTTGCCAGTTCTTGCTGTGAGATGTTACCCCACACTTCCACCAAGCCACCTGCATGTTCCCAGACATTTCTGGGGGGAATAGCCCTAGCCCTCACCCTCCAATTCAACAGGTCCCAGATGTGCTCAATGGGATTGAGATCCGGGCTCTTCGCACTGGCCATGGCAGAACACTGACATTCCTGTCTTGCAGGAAATCATGCACAGAACGAGCAGTATGTTCTGGTGGCATCATGCTGGAGGGTCATGTCAGGATGAGCCTGCAGGAAGGGTACCACATGAGGGAGGAGGATACCTCCCCTGTAACGCACAGTGTTGAGATTGCCTGCAATGACAACAAGCTCAGTCCGATGATGCTGTGACACACCACCCCAGACCATGACGGACCATCCACCTCCAAATTGATCCCGCTCCAGAGAACAGGCCTCGGTGTAACACTCATTCCTAAGACGATAAATGTGAAAACGAGCATCACCCCTGGTGAGACAAAACCACAACTCATCAGTGAAGAGCACTTTTTGCCAGTCCAGTCTGGTCCAGCGACGGTGGGTTTGTGCCCATAGGCAACGATGTTCGGATGTGCCGATCCTGTGCAGGTGTTGTTACACGTGGTCTGCCACTGCGTCTCACAGTACAGACATTGCAATTTATTTCCCTGACCACACCTGCAGTCCTCATGCCTCCTTGCAGCATGCCTAAGGCACGTTCACACAGATAAGCAGGGACCATGGGCATCTTTATTTTGGTATTTTTCAAGGTCCGTAGAAAGGCCTCTTTATAGTGTCCTACGTTTTCATGACTGTGACCTTAATTGCCTACAGTCTGTAAGCTGTTAGTGTCTTAATGACCGTTCCACAGGTGCATGTTCATTAATTGTTTATGGTTCATTGAACAAGAATGGGAAACAGTGTATAAACCCTTTACAATGAAGATCTGTGAAGTTAATTGGATTTTTACCAATTATCTTTGAAAGACAGGGGCCTGAAAAAGGTACGTTTCTTTCTTTGCTGAGTTTATTATTGAGACATCATCCTTCAATATTTCTCCCCCTTTAGTTGACCTTTAGTGTCAAGTGACTCATGCAAGCCCCTCTCTCCCTTCCTGGTTATTGCCATGGTTACTACCTCATATTGAGTCCCAGCACATTCTCTCTGGGAGGCCTCTGATGCAGGCCTACTAAATGATTTACAACTATCCATATACAGGGTCTTCAGAAAGTATTCATACCCCTTGACTTACTCCACATTTTGTTGTGTTACAGCATGAATTCTAAATGTATTACATCATTTTTTCTCACCCATCTACACACAATACCACATAATGACAAGTGAAAACATGTTTTTTGAAATTAATGGAGAAGAAAAATCTAATTTACATAAGTATTTACACCACTGAGTCAGTACATGTTAGAATCAACTTTGGCAGCGATTACAGCCATGAGCCTTTCTACATTTAAGTCTCTAAGAGCTTTGCACACCTGGATTGTACAATATTTGCACATTATTATTTTTTAACTCTTCAAGCTCAGGTAGCCTAGTGGTTAGAGCGTTGGGCCGGTAACCAGCAGGTAGCCTAGTGGTTAGAGCGTTGGGCCGGTAACCAGCAGGTAGCCTAGTGGTTAGAGCGTTTGTAAGTCGCTCTGGATAAGAGCGTCTGCTAAATGACTTAAATGTAAATGTAATGTAAATGTTGGGCCGGTAACCAGCAGGTAGCCTAGTGGTTAGAGCGTTGGGCCGGTAACCAGCAGGTAGACTAGTGGTTAGAGCGTTGGGCCGGTAACCGAAAGGTTGCTAGAATGAATCCCCGAGCTGACAAGGTAAAAGTCTGCCGTTCTGCCCCTGAACAAGGCAGTTAACCCACTGTTCCTAGGCCGTCATTGTAAATAAGAATTTGTTCTTAACTGACTTGCCTAGCTAAAGAATGGTTAAATAAAATAAAGTTGGTTGTTGATCATTGCTAGACAGCCATTTTCAAGTTTTGCCATAGATTTTCAAGCCAGTTTAAGTCAAAACTGTAACTAGGCCATGCAGGAACATTCAATGTTATCTTGGTAAGCAACTCTAGTGTATATTTGGCCTGTTTTAGGTTATTGTCCTGCTGAAAGGTGAATTTGTCTCCCAGTGTCTGTTGGAAAGTAGACTGAAGCAGGTTTTCCTCTAGGATTTTGCATGGGCTTAGCTCTATTCCATTATTTTGATCCTAAAAAACTCCCATGTCTTTGCCGATGACAAGCATACCCATAACATGATGCACCCACAACCATGTTTGAAAATATGAAGAGTGGTACTCAGTGATGTGTGGATTTGCCCCAAACATAACACTTCGTATTCAGGACATGAAGTTAATTTCTTTGCCTCTGCAGATTTTTCACCTAGTCTGCTCATGGATTTGAACCAGCAACCCTCCAGTTATTGACCAAACTCTTTTTTTGTTGTACTTTTTACCCTCTTTTTTCTACCAATTGGTAGTTATCGTCTCGTCCCCTCCAACTCCTGTACGGACTCGGTAGAGGCAAAGGTTGAGAGCCTTGCGTCCTACGAAACACTACCCTGCCAAGCTGCACTGCTTCTTGACAAACTGTTCGCTTAACCCGGAAGCCAGCTGCACCAATGTGTCAGAGGAAACATCGTACAACTAGCGACCAAAGTCAGCATGCATGCGCCCTGACCGCCACAAGGAGTCGCTAGAGCGCAATGGGACAAACCCTCCCTTAACCCAGACGACACTGGGCCAATTGTGAGCCGCCTCACACAGCCTCACACAGCCTGGGATTGAACCTGGGTCTGTAGTGATGCATATAGCACTGCGATGCAGTGCCTTAGACTACTGTGCCGCTCGGGAGGCAGGCCCAACACTCTTAACCACTAGGCTATCTGCTGCCCTACACTGTTGTTGATCTATCCTCAGTCATCATTGGCCTCATGGTGAAATCCCTGAGCGGTTTCCTTCCTCTCCGGCAACTGAGTTAGGAAGGATGCCTGTATCTTTGTAGTGGCTGGGTGTATTAATACACCAGCCAAAGTTTATTTAATAACTTCACCATGCTCAAATTGATATTCAATGTCCTTTTATGTTTTTACTGAATTACCAATATGTGCTCTTCTTTGCGAGGCATTAGAAAACCTCCCTGGTCTTTTTGATGAATCTGCGTTCGAAATTCCGTGCTCGACTGAGGGACCTTGCAGATAATTGAATGTGTGGGGTACAGAGATGTTAAACATTATTATTATTGCACATAATCAGTCTATGCAACTTATTATGTGACTTGTTAAGCAAATCTTTACTTCTGAACGTATTTAGGCTTGCCACAACAAAGGTGTTGAGTACTTTATTGACTCAATACATTTTTTGTAAACATTTCCGCTTTGACGTTATGGGCTATTGTGTGTAGGCCAGTGACACAACATCTAAATGTAATCCATTTTAAATTCATGCAGTTGCACAACAAAATGTATTTGACTTTTGAAAATGCTTCAGAAGCTTGTAATTTCCACTTTGAAATTTCAACCCCTTCAGAAATGTACATGAATTATAATCAAGATAATAACACACATTTCCTTTTGATTTCCTGCTGTAGAAAACTGACTCAAATTAAGATCCTACACATGTACTCTTCCTGTGGTCCACACTGTTCCTGGGGTCTTCCTGGAGGCCATCTTCTAATACCTTCATGAACCTTGTAGGGAATCTCTTTTTTAAGTTGTTTAAAGCTGGACGTAAAAATGATTTCCACATACAATAATGCCTCCCACATGCACACAATTACCTACTGTACTGCATGCACCAAGTATTCTGACGAGATTATCAGGCTGTTATTCCCAGCAAAAGGAAAGGAGGGATTTGTGTGTGTGTATTAATTCCCCCCCTCTTGTCCTCCATTTCTTCCATTTACGTTAATCGATGTTGTGCTCATGCTGTGTGACTTTATTGGGTCAGTGTTCACCTCTAAATGAAATAAATGCATCCAATTTATCTACGTTCTCTGTCCACTGATTTACGAGGCCCGCAGACCAGAGAGGAGGAATGTGGGAAAGTGTGTGTGAGTGTGTTTCACGTTTTATTAGTGGTGTATGTACAGGATACACATGGTATACATCGTTCAACTGAATGCTTACTTGCTGGTTCCTTCTCCACAATGCAACAACAATAAGAAACAATAAAATATAACATGAAGTAAATGTCTCAGTAGAATAGAATAAACATTTTAACATCAGTATAATACAGGAAGGCACAACTGACAGTACAATATTTACATGTGTATTTGGGAAGGGGGCATGCAGGGGCAGTGTATAAACAGGAATATAATAAGAGTCTGGGAGCAGCAGTTCTGATGTGTGTGTGTGTGTGTGTGTGTGTGTGTGTGTGTGTGTGTGTGTGTGTGTGTGTGTGTGTGTGTGTGTGTGTGTGTGTGTGTGTGTGTGTGTGTGTGTGTGTGTGTGTGTGTGTGTGTGTGTGTGTGTGTGTGTGTGTGTGTGTGTGTGTGTGACTGCGCACGTGTGTCTGTGACACATTTTTCAGTGCATGTGTTTGAGGATGAATGAACAGACCAGAGATTGGACGGTTGTTAAAACCCAGATTGAAAACGCGTTCACAAGCCATACAGCCATTCCATCACCATTAGGGCTCTATGGACTCTGGTCAAAGGTAGTGCTCTTTATAGGGAATTAGGGGACCATTTGGTACTCAGCCATTAGCTCTCCTCCATACTGTCATCATTGCTCTCCATACTGCCATTAGATCTCCTACATACTGTCATTGCTCTCCATACTGCCATTAGCTCTCCTCCATACTGTCATCATTGCTCTCCATACTGCCATTAGCTCTCCTACATACTGTCATTGCTCTCCATACTGCCATTAGCTCTCCTCCATACTGTCATTGCTCTCCATACTGCCATTAGCTCTCCTCCATACTGTCATTGCTCTCCATACTGCCATTAGCTCTCCTCCATACTGTCATTGCTCTCCTTCTTACTGCCATTAGCTCTCCTTCATACTGCCATTGCCCTCCGTACTGCCATTAGCTCTCCTCCATACTGTCATTGCTCTCCTTCGTACTGCCATTAGCTCTCCTTCGTACTGCCATTGCCCTCCGTACTGCCATTGCTCTCCGTACTGCCATTAACTCTCCTCCGTACTGCCATTGCTCTCTGTTGCCACTGCTTCCCTGTCACCTTCACATCGATTCCACATTGGTCGAACACACTGTACTCTTCCCTTCATCACCCCTGTCAATACGGCTGTGTTTCAGTTCTCTGAAGAAGCTATATGAATGACTCATGATATAATGACGTAGCCTGAACAAGCTATATGAGTCATGATATTAAGAAGAATAAAACAGATTTCTATTTCAAGGTCAACTTGACCAGAGAAAGTGATCAGGCAGGACACAAAGAAAGATATGAGACAAGATGTGAGACAAGCTGGTGGCAGGTTATATTGAAGCAGACTGTGGTTCTGTGCCCCCATTTAAACAGAAACCCCCACCAACCTTCAGCTTTATCTGTGCTGAGTGCGGTCAGGCATATACTGTAAGAAAATGACATTGTGATATTTATATTCAACCATATCTCTCCCCATCACTGCCATTCTCCTGTTCTGTCACTCGAGACATACAGTAGAGAACGTGATCGCAAAATCTACTTTGTTAGAAAGATTAAATAATGATATTTCTTTGTTTTAACTATTTTTGCTTTATCTAGTGAGGGAGTCATTGAAAACACTTGTTTCCGATAATGACCTGGGTTTCCCTAAACCTGCGTATCTAACATGGATGTTTACTGGATGACCCAGGACAAAACCTGGGTCATCTCTAAACCTGTGTATCTAACATGGATGTTTACTGGATGACCCAGGACAAAACCTGGGTCATCTCTAAACCTGTGTATCTAACATGGATGTTTACTGGATGACCCAGGACAAAACCTGGGTCATCCCTAAACCTGTGTATCTAACATGGATGTTTACTGGATAACCCAGGACAAAACTTGGGTCATCCCTAAACCTGTGTATCTAACATGGATGTTTACTGGATAACCCAGGACAAAACCTGGGTCATCTCTAAACCTGTGTATCTAACATGGATGTTTACTGGATAACCCAGGACAAAACTTGGGTCATCCCTAAACCTGTGTATCTAACATGGATGTTTACTGGATGACCCAGGACAAAACCTGGGTCATCCCTAAACCTGTTTATCTAACATGGATGTTTACTGGATAACCCAGGACAAAACCTGGGTCATCTCTAAACCTGTGTATCTAACATGGATGTTTACTGGATGACCCAGGACAAAACCTGGGTCATCTCTAAACCTGTGTATCTAACATGGATGTTTACTGGATGACCCAGGACAAAACCTGGGTCATCTCTAAACCTGTGTATCTAACATGGATGTTTACTGGATGACCCAGGACAAAGCCTGGGTCATCCCTAAACCTGTGTATCTAACATGGATGTTTACTGGGTGACCCAGGACAACCCTGGGTCATCTCTAAACCTGTGTATCTAACATGGATGTTTACTGGATGACCCAGGACAAAACCTGGGTCATCTCTAAACCTGTGTATCTAACATGGATGTTTACTGGATAACCCAGGACAAAACCTGGGTCATCTCTAAACCTGTGTATCTAACATGGATGTTTACTGGATGACCCAGGACAAAGCCAGGGAACTCGTACAACAGCTAAGTGCTTTGTTTCACAAATGCCTTTCCTTCATGCACAAAGTATTGATTTTTTAATTGTTTCTCTTTGTGCAGCTGGATGCTCGTGTAGAGAAGTGGAGAGAAGTAACGCTCCACGTAAGCTCTGATGCTTTCCTAAAACTCTGCATATGTCAGTCAAGAGGTGAACAGTTCAGCAAATGGGGGACAATGCACTATGGCACAGTATTTCTTGTGTTGGTGGAATTGCACCAAACGTTCCTTGAGTCATGTGAGGATTGGAATGTGTTTTCAGCCAAAGTGCAACTCCGTCTCTCCCCATGTCTGTGTTTCTGGTATTGGACATGTGACTGATAGTGCTGTCAGCCGGCCCTGCAATTGGCTCTCCTTCCGTCGCCGACTTTATAGACTGCCCTGTCTGAGAGAATGTATTCAGCCATGCATTAAATAGAGCAAGCTGCAAACAGCTGCTGACAACAGCAGAACAAAACAAATAGAACTGGGAATGTTGTTGCTTTCATATTTTCTGGTCACAATATGTTCGGAGTAGGATGGAATTCGATTTTCAATTCTTGAATTGGAGCATTTGGGAGCGAATCACAATGTTAGATTTTTGTCTGGCTTTATGAGAAAAAAGAGCTCAAATCAATACAAATGTTAGCCTCTTGGCTAGCATGAGAAGAGTCTTGTTTAAGGTCCGACTGCTGTACCCGTAGAACCCTTCTCCAAGCAGTGAGCGCCGTCTTCTACGTGAACGCCTGTTTCTAGCTCCTTTGGCTTATCAGGCACAAATCTGTCCAAAGGCAGTGGTCTCTCTCAACATATTAACTTTAACTTCAACGGCCTCCCAAGTGGCACAGCATTCTAAGGCACTGCATTGCAGTGATAGCTGTGTCACTACAGATCCTGGCTCGATCCCAGGCTGTGTTGCAGCTGGTCGCGACTGGGATACCCATGAGGTGGCGGACAATTAGCCCATCGTCATCCGGGTTAGGGGAGGGTTTGGATAGCTGGATTGTCCTTGTCCCATGGTGTATGCTGTCTGTATGCAGGGTAGAGCTGGTGTGGTTTGGGTAGAGCTGGTGTATGCTGCCTGTATACAGGGCAGAGCTGGTGTATGCTGGGTTGAGCTGGTGTATGTTGCTTATATGCAGGCTAGAGCTGGTGTATGCTGGGTAGAGCTGGTGTATGTTGGGTAGAGCTGGTGTATGCTGCTTGTATGCAGGGTAGAGCCTGTGTATGCTGCCTTTTTGCAGAGTAGAGTTGATGTATGCTGGGTTGAGTTGGTGTATGCCGTGTAGAGCTGGTGTATGTTGCTTATATGCAGGCTAGAGCTGGTGTATGCTGGGTAGAGCTGGTGTATGCTGCTTGTATGCAGGGTAGAGCTGGTGTATGCTGGGTAGAGCTGGCGTATGCTGCCTGTATGCAGGGTAGAGCTGGTGTATGCTGGGTAGAGCTGGTGTATGTTGCCTGTATGCAGGGTAGAGCTGGTGTATGCTGGGTAGAACTGGTGTATGCTGCCTGCATGCAGGGCAGAGCTGGTGTATGCTGGGTAGAGCTGATGTGTGCTGCCTGTATGCTGGTGTGTGCTGCCTGTATGCTGGGTAGAGCTGGTGTATGCTGCCTGTATGCAGGGTAGAGATGGTGTATGCTGTGTAGAGCTGGTGTATGCTGTCTGTATGCAGGGTAGAGATGGTGTATGCTGTGTAGAGCTGATGTGTGCTGCCTGTATGCTGGTGTGTGCTGCCTGTATGCTGGGTAGAGCTAGTGTATGCTGCCTGTATACAGGGTAGACCTGGTGTATGGAAGGGTAGAGCTGGTGTATGCTGGGTAGAGCTGACATATGCTGCCTGTATGCAGAGTAGAGCTGGTGTATGCTGGGTAGAGCTGGTGTATGCTGGGTAGAGCTGACGTATGCTGCCTGTATGCAGAGTAGAGCTGGTGTATGCTGGGTAGAGCTGGTGTATGCTGGGTAGAGCTGACATATGCTGCCTGTATGCAGGGTAGAGCTGGTGTAAGCTGGTGTATGCTGCCTGTATGCAGGGTAGAGCTGGTGTAAGCTGGGTAAAACTGGTGTATGCTGGGTAAAACTGGTGTATGCTGCCTCTGTCTGGTTAACTTTCTGATAGATGTTCCACTTTCGGGAACCCTCCAAATGCCGCGTTACATTAGAATAGTCTCAGTAGGACACAGTAATGCCATGTTACATTAGAATAGTCTCAGCAGGACACAGTAACTCTGCGTTACATTAGGATAGTCTCAGTAGGACACAGTAATGCCATGTTACATTAGGATAGTCTCAGTAGGACACAGTAACGCCACATTACATTAGGATAGTCTCAGTAGGACACAGTAATGCCATTAGGATAGTCTCAGTAGGACACAGTAACACCACATTACATTAGGATAGTCTCAGTAGGACACAGTAACACCACGTTACATTAGGATAGTCTCAGTAGGACACAGTAACGCCACGTTACATTAGGATAGTCTCAGTAGGACACAGTAACGCCACGTTACATTAGGATAGTCTCAGTAGGACACAGTAATGCCACGTTACATTAGGATAGTCTCAGTAGGACACAGTAACACCACGTTACATTAGGATAGTCTCAGTAGGACACAGTAACGCCACGTTACATTAGGATAGTCTCAGTAGGACACAGTAACGCCACGTTACATTAGGATAGTCTCAGTAGGACACAGTAACGCCACATTACATTAGGATAGTCTCAGTAGGACACAGTAACGCCACGTTACATTAGGATAGTCTCAGTAGGACACAGTAACGCCACGTTACATTAGGATAGTCTCAGTAGGACACAGTAACGCCACGTTACATTAGGATAGTCTCAGTAGGACACAGTAACGCCACGTTACATTAGGATAGTCTCAGTAGGACACAGTAACGCCACGTTACATTAGGATAGTCTCAGTAGGACACAGTAACGCCACGTTACATTAGGATAGTCTCAGTAGGACACAGTAACGCCACGTTACATTAGGATAGTCTCAGTAGGACACAGTAACGCCACGTTACATTAGGATAGTCTCAGTAGGACACAGTAACGCCACGTTACATTAGGATAGTCTCAGTAGGACACAGTAACGCCACGTTACATTAGGATAGTCTCAGTAGGACACAGTAACGCCACGTTACATTAGGATAGTCTCAGTAGGACACAGTAACGCCACGTTACATTAGGATAGTCTCAGTAGGACACAGTAACGCCACGTTACATTAGGATAGTCTCAGTAGGACACAGTAACGCCACGTTACATTAGGATAGTCTCAGTAGGACACAGTAACGCCACGTTACATTAGGATAGTCTCAGTAGGACACAGTAACGCCACGTTACATTAGGATAGTCTCAGTAGGACACAGTAACGCCACGTTACATTAGGATAGTCTCAGTAGGACACAGTAACGCCACGTTACATTAGGATAGTCTCAGTAGGACACAGTAACGCCACGTTACATTAGGATAGTCTCAGTAGGACACAGTAACGCCACGTTACATTAGGATAGTCTCAGTAGGACACAGTAACGCCACGTTACATTAGGATAGTCTCAGTAGGACACAGTAACGCTCAGTAGGACACAGTTACATTAGGATAGTCTCAGTAGGACACAGTAACGCCACGTTACATTAGGATAGTCTCAGTAGGACACAGTAACGCCACGTTACATTAGGATAGTCTCAGTAGGACACAGTAACGCCACGTTACATTAGGATAGTCTCAGTAGGACACAGTAACGCCACGTTACATTAGGATAGTCTCAGTAGGACACAGTAACGCCACGTTACATTAGGATAGTCTCAGTAGGACACAGTAACGCCACGTTACATTAGGATAGTCTCAGTAGGACACAGTAACGCCACGTTACATTAGGATAGTCTCAGTAGGACACAGTAACGCCACGTTACATTAGGATAGTCTCAGTAGGACACAGTAACGCCACGTTACATTAGGATAGTCTCAGTAGGACACAGTAACACCACGTTACATTAGGATAGTCTCAGTAGGACACAGTAACGCCACGTTACATTAGGATAGTCTCAGTGGGACACAGTAACGCCACGTTACATTAGGATAGTCTCAGTAGGACACAGTTCCAAAGACTGAAGTAGCCAGAACTAATCTTCCCTTTTTGTGTGTCTTTTACAGGCACTGGTAAAATAAGTAATGTAAATATTTCACTTTTAACTCTCCCTCTAGAAAAAGAGGAATTGGCTGTGAATTTGTCTTGAGCAATTCAAACTCATCAAATATTAATGGTGGTCCTAAATGTTTAAATTGATTTACTCTGATAACCAATCTTAATTTCTACTGTAGTAATGTGAAATGTATAAATTAGATATGCTTCAGGTAAGGCAGGCATTATATCAGATCTATACCGCCCATGTGAGATGTGACGACAATATAACCATCTCCCATAGCGAGAGGTTAAGAGGGATTTCTCAACTCAGTCTATACAGAGCGATGGTTTTAGTCAACTTTGATTCTGTAAGTGAAGAATGTGTTGAAAAAGATGAGTTGAGGACAAGAGGATATGAAAGGGATTATAGAAGCAGCATAATCAGCCCTGAAGTCCGATTGAAAGATATCATTTATTCATCTGACATGATTCTGATAAGACATTACCATTACCATCTGCTTAGAATAGTAAACAGGAGATCCTATGTTGAAATCCCAGCAGTGGCTCCATTTGTGACCATCTCGTCTTTAGCAGTAATGTTCTCTAACTTAATGAGCTTACATCTAACAGAGAGAGATTGAGACATACAGTACATTCTACCAGTTGGGGCCTATAAATAGGTGAGCTGCAGTAATAGAGGGAGCTGAACTGTATGTGAGAGATAATGTGTATTTACTGTTATGTGTGAATACGACCATGAATGGTGCAAATTGTAATCATTTCTTAGAGATGCAGAGATGGAGAAAGATGAAGAGTGGGTGTTACGACTTCCGCCGAAGTTGGTCCCTCTCCTTGTTCGGGTGGCTTTCGGCGGTCGACGTCACTGGTTTTCTAGCCGTCACCGATCCACTTTTCATTTTCCATTTGTTTTGTCTTCATTGTACACACCTGGTTTCCATTCCCATGATTATGTTCCTTATTCAACCCTCTGGTTCCACCCATGGTTTTGTGCGTGTTTGTTCTGTGTTAAGCGGTCGCTTGTATTTGTGAGCTGGTATATTTTCCCTGCGTGGAATGTTTTGTTGTTTTGTTGAGTCTGTTATTACTCATTCTCTGTATACACTGTGGAGCGATGGTAGAGAGATGTGGTTTCAAAAATAGTGCGTGACTCTTGACCTCTGGAATAGGGGGCCATTTGGGTTGCAACCTACCTCTCTCTGGAAAACAAAGAAAGATGAGAAAGTAGTGTAAGGAATCAGCAGTCAGTACATTCTGTCACAGAAGTACAGCTGAAAACATCCTCATTAGAGGTGTATACAGGAGAGAGAGTAAGTTCAGTTTGAGATGTTTGTTTGTAGACCAGACATGCTTCTCTGTGATAGAAAATAGAAAAGTGTCAACTCTATATATTGCATTTCTATCTGCAGTGATATGATTGAAAGCCACTGAATAAGCAGCCTTGTCAGTTCAATGATGATTGAGGCATCATCTTTTATCCAGTCACTGTGGTAAAGTCATGGATGTGGAGGTCTCAGGCTGATATTCACACACACACACCTATGCATGCAAAGAACACACACACACACTCACGCATACACAGAACACACACACACGCTCAAAAAACACACACACAGATCAAGCACACACACGCAGAATGTGCTTAGTCTGTGCTGTCATGCTTGACAGCCCATCCCATGAGTTCTGTGTGTCATGAACATTCACAGCCTACAGGATGAACCTACTGCCCCCCCCCTCACACACACACACACAAATAAATATACACACTCGTACACATGAACATGCAAGCTCACATGCACACACGCTAATGTACACACAACTTTGCATAAAAACATGTGCACATACATTGTACAAAATATGGTGCTAGTTCTACTTTAAAAATATAACAACTATTTGAGTATTTTAAACATGAGGTATTCTTATGAATAGTATACGGTATACCTACTTAACTTTTCACAAACACTCATATATTAAGTCCAGCATCAAAAAATGGCTTATGTCCAACTTCATTTGATCAATTCCCCAACTGTTATTATTCGTCAGATCTACTTGAATCTTACTTTCAGTTTTACATTTGTTTACCATTCTTTTATGTTTCTAATTATAAGTCATTTTAACCCACTTTAGCAGGCATTGCTGAACACAGTGCTCATTCCCCTGCAGTAAGTGGAGGTAGAGCTGCAAGCCTTGTAGGATGCTGCATTTGCCTCTGATATTAAGGGTGGTGCATGTGGACTAGCTGATGGTGGGAATGGCTGGTCAGTTTGCCTGACAGTTCTGATATCCGTTCATCCTGGTCCATTACACCTCATAGCACAACAAACTGCTTAATACTAATTTAGAAATGTACTTTCTTTCTTCAAACATGCATACAACATCTTAAAATGTTGAATTACCCACAATCCTCTAACAACTGAGCCACATGGCAAGTTGTTGCAAAAACATACAATTCTTAACCCTTGTGTGGTGTTCGGGTCTGTGGGACCCAATTTCAATGTTTACTCAAATAAAAATGACAGAATTAATTATTATTTCAACCTGAGACTCATTGGCCTTGGCTCATTTTCTGTGAAGAACATGTAAAATAACACATTTTCATTGAGTGTACACTGTGCACCTCCCTACATATTGATATTACATATGTGGTGTTCGGGTCCACAGGCCCCGAGGGTAATAAAAGTGTGGAAAAAGTGTGTGTGTACGTGAAAACAAGTCAAAATTGAGCAAAAAGGTTTGCTGTGTGCCTTCACTTTGTCTTCCTCCTCCCCGGGCCTGCTGTTTCTACATAGCACCAATATCCTATATATCTGTCTCCCTACCTGTCTCCCGCTTTTCTCTCACTCTTTACACTTTGTAGTGTGTAAAACTACACAATGTCTTGCGGGAACCTGCACAATGTTATTAGAATACATTATTTAGATACGTTGTAAAAAATGTTGCATTTCCCCACACTTTACCCCAGCCAGGTGCAAACTGGGGGAGGGACACAACAAATAAATAGCTTTGTATGTGTGGCTCCTTACCACAATCAGTCAGCATGGCAAACATCATCTCCGCTCAGAGGGACTTAGAAATCAGTTTTGTAGAGAGAGAAGCTGGTGTGGAAGGAGCGTCTTCAGAGAGAGAAGCTGGTGTGGAAGGAGCGTCTTCAGAGAGAGCTGGTGTGGAAGGAGCTGGAGAGAAGCTGGTGTGGAAGGAGCGTCTTCAGAGAGAGAAGCTGGTGTGGAAGGAGCGTCTTCAGAGAGAGAAGCTGGTGTGGAAGGAGCGTCTTCAGAGAGAGAAGCTGGTGGGAAGGAGCGTCTTCAGAGAGAGAAGCTGGTGTGGAAGGAGCGTCTTCAGAGAGAGAAGCTGGTGTGGAAGGAGCGTCTTCAGAGAGAGAAGCTGGTGTGGAAGGAGCGTCTTCAGAGAGAGAAGCTGGTGTGGAAGGAGCGTCTTCAGAGAGAGAAGCTGGTGTGGAAGGAGCGTCTTCAGAGAGAGAAGCTGGTGTGGAAGGAGCGTCTTCAGAGAGAAGCTGGTGTGGAAGGAGCGTCTTCAGAGAGAGAAGCTGGTGTGGAAGGAGCGTCTTCAGAGAAAGCTGGTGTGGAAGGAGCGTCTTCAGTGTGGAAGGAGCGTCTTCAGGTGGTGGAAGGAGCGTCTTCAGAGAGAGAAGCTGGTGTGGAAGGAGCGTCTTCAGAGAGAGCTGGTGTGGAAGGAGCGTCTTCAGAGAGAGAAGCTGGTGTGGAAGGAGCGTCAGAGAGAGAAGCTGGTGTGGAAGGAGCAGAGAGAGAAGCTGAAAGGAGCGTCTTCAGAGAGAGAAGCTGGTGTGGAAGGAGCGTCTTCAGAGAGAGAAGCTGGTGTGGAAGGAGCGTCTTCTGGTCGTCTTCAGAGAGGAAGCTGGTGTGGACGGAGCGTCTTCAGAGAGAGAAGCTGGTGTGGAAGGAGCGTCTTCAGAGAGAGAAGCTGGTGTGGAAGGAGCGTCTTCAGAGAGAGAAGCTGGTGTGGAAGGAGCGTCTTCAGAGAGAGAAGCTGGTGTGGAAGGAGCGTCTTCAGAGAGAGAAGCTGGTGTGGAAGGAGCGTCTTCAGAGAGAGAAGCTGGTGTGGACGGAGCGTCTTCAGAGAGAGAAGCTGGTGTGGAAGGAGCGTCTTCAGAGAGAGAAGCTAGTGTGGAAGGAGCGTCTTCAGAGAGAGAAGCTAGTGTGGAAGGAGTTTCTTCCACTCTGGAAGATGAAGAATTTTCCCGAATATGAGGATAATGCCTCTGTCAATTCAGAGTCTGACCGTGAGTTGGTAGAAGAGGATGAGATTGGCCCTCAGCCAGCCCCAGGACCAGCGAGTCAGCAGCCTGTAGGAGGAGAAATATGGATGTCAGATAATAGTGAAATTGAATGGTCTTCTTCCCCAAGGAATGAGCCACCCCGCATGTCTGCCAATGTGATAAGGTTGTAACCAGGGTGATCTAGGTAAATAGCAAATATTAACCATGGATGGTGTCTATATTGCTTGCAATTGATATGAGTCAACATCTAAGTATGAAGTATTTTTATGTAAATTGTTATGGCTGTATTGTTTTAAAAACCCAATAATGTTGTGGGTCCATCAGACCCCCAAACATTGGGTGAATAACAAAAGGGGTTAAATTGGAGTAAATTAAACAGAGTTTCCCTTGTAGTTATTTTTTACACGCAAATAATCGTTCAGATTTTGCAGTATATTACATTTTATGTACATTTTCTAATGTACTGCTTTTGAACACAAAAATGTAATAAGATATTCAAATATTGATGTGAAACTAGAAACCTGCATTTTTATGTGAAAATCATACATTTTTTCATTTGCTCGCACACACACACACATGCGCGCCCGTAGGCTAGATAAGATGTGATCACACCCAAGGCAAGGCAGCAGGTTCCTGTGCTGTGTCTACAGTATACGTGATAGTGTCTGAAAGAATCTTGCATATAGTGCACTGTAAAAAGACCGTTCTGGAACACAAAAACATATTTTTGAGTCATGGCCTCCCATACTGTTCAATCATCACCATAGCAACATGGCACGACTCCTGTCAGGGCTTAGTAAAATGTTATTGATTACCCTTAGCCTCCTGAAACAGTCTGAATGACTCCCTGTGGACACACACAACTAACTTCACCTCTCTTACACACACACACACACACACACACACACACACACACACACACACACACACACACACACACACACACACACACACACACACACACACACACACACACACACACACACACACACACACACACACACACAGGAAGTTAGGAAGTGTGTGCGTGTGCTTGTGTGTGCATTTAGTGCAGTTGTATTGGAGGAGCTGTTTAATCTCACTCAATCCTACAGAGTTGTCCTGTCCTCTGAGGGCCTCTGCGTAGCTGCACTGGTCCTGCAGTGGAGGGGGGCCAGGTCTGGGCCGGGGGGCTGTGGGGTAGTAGGCTAGCCCCGTCCAGTCTGGCTGCGCCAATGAAGGTGGTGATGCTCTGGTGGTGGGTGGGACCAGTGGGGTGCGCTGGGTCTGGGGATCCTTGGTGTTGCAGTGGGTAGTCATCTGTCCTATGTCAAGTGAGGCATGGGGTGTTTGTCTACCAAGTGTCACATCCTGGCAAACATCTCTCTCTCTCTCTCTCTCTCTCTCTCTCTCTCTCTCTCTCTCTCTCTCTCTCTCTCTCTCTCTCTCTCTCTCTCTCTCTCTCTCTCTCTCTCTCTCTCTCTCTCTCTCTCTCTCTCTCTCTCTCTCTCTCTCTCTCTCTCTCTCTCTCTCTCTCTCTCTCTCTCTCTCTCTCTCTCTCTCTCTCTCTCTCTCTCTCTCTCTCTCTTCTCTTTCTTTCTCTTTCTTTCTCCTCTCTCCTCTCTCTCCTCTCTCTCTTTCTCACTCTCTTTCTCCTCTCTCTCTCCTCTCTCTCTCCTCTCTCTCTTCTATCTGGATGTGTGAAGCCCCACTTGAACACAGAACAGGAAATGCTGCAACTCTTTTGATGTAATCATATACTATTAATCTAGCCCTACAGGGGACCTGTGTGTGTCTGTGTCTGTGTGTGTGTGTCTGTGCATAATTGAAAATGTGCCTATGCTTGTGTGAGCACAGAAATTTCTAAGACCCAAATTACCTCTTTCTGTGTTTCTGGAGGATTCTTGACCCAGTTTGGTCTCAAACGCCTAACTCTCAGAGTTGGTTTGGGGACTTTGGGTGTAAGATGTATTTTGGAGGGAGAAGCTCTGATGAGTTGTAAAGTACTGTATATAGTGGCACAGTCTCAGGTTGGAAAAGAGGTTGGCTGGTCAGTACTAAAGTAAAGCCACCTCTAAATAGACGTGACACAAGAGGGACATTTGATCTGAATCATATTAACATAAGCCTATTTTAGTTGATACCTGTTTCAGGTTATACCTACGGTATTCAGCTTGTCAATGATCTAGTTAATGCGCTCAGGAGCATATACGCACTCACATGTGCACACACAACCTTGAGGGGACACAACATTCAGTCATATTCCAAATCCTATTTTCCCTAATCCCTAATGCTAAACATAACCCTAACCAAATCCAAATCTATTTTATTTGTCACATACACATGGTTGGCAGATGTTAATGCGAGGGTAGCGAAATGCTTGTGCTTCTTGTTCCGACAATGCAGTTGGAACTACTCTTACCCTAACCTTAACCCTTACCCTAAACCTGGCCCTAGCTCCTAACCCTAAAACTAACCCTAGCTCCTAACCCTAAAACTAACCCTAGCTCCTAACCCTAAAACGAACCCTAGCTCCTAACCCTAAAACGAACCCTAGCTCCTAACCCTAAAACTAACCCTAGCTCCTAACCCTAAAACTAACCCTAGCTCCTAGCTCCTAACCCTAAAACTAACCCTAGCCCCTAGCTCCTAACTCTAAAACTAACCCTAGCTCCTAGCTCCTAACCCTAAAACTAACCATAGCTCCTAGCTCCTAGCTCCTAACCCTAAAACTAACCCTAGCTCCTAGCTCCTAACCCTAAAACTAACCCTAGCCCCTAGCTCCTAGCTCCTAACTCTAAAACTAACCCTAACCCTAGCTCCTAACCCTAAAACTAAAACTAACCCTAGCTCCTAGCTCCTAACCCTAGCTCCTAGCTCCTAAGAGAGACACAGCTGCATGTGGCATCTCACATATTTCAACATGTTTTTTCACAAAAGGATGGATTTGGAATTAGATAAACTTGGATTTTTCAGCAGGTACATATACAGGATGCTGCCCTCCACAGCATGGCCTTCACTGCCTTCTGGTACAGGTACCTCCATCACACTCACCCCTCTCTGTTCACCGTCTGCCCTGGCCTGTCTCCCCCTGTCTGGTACAGGTACCTCCATCACACTCACCCCTCTCTGTTCACCGTCTGCCCTGGCCTGTCTCCCCCTGTCTGGTACAGGTACCTCCATCACACTCACCCCTCTCTGTTCACCGTCTGCCCTGGCCTGTCTCCCCCTGTCTGGTACAGGTACCTCCATCACACTCACCCCTCTCTGTTCACCGTCTGCCCTGGCCTGTCTCCCCCTGTCTGGTACAGGTACCTCCATCACACTCACCCCTCTCTGTTCACCGTCTGCCCTGGCCTGTCTCCCCCTGTCTGGTACAGGTACCCCATCACACTCACCCCTCTCTGTTCACCGTCTGCCCTGGCCTGTCTCCCCCTGTCTGGTACAGGTACCTCCACCACACTCACCCCTCTCTGTTCACCGTCTATTTGCCTCATGACTCCTGCATACTTTGTTGTCTATTAACGTTCTTTACCCAACCGTGGGACAGACCGTTTGTTCCCAGACTCGGGACTCTGACTCTCTATTGGTTACACAGACTTTTGGCCTCCCATCCCATTCTAACCACCTCTCGCCAGCTTTGTATTCATGTTACCTGATGAAATTGCTGTACAATAGGATCTTGATGCCATCTGATGCACATTCAGATGTCATAAATCAGCACTGCAGAGCTGTCCCTGTCCTCTGTCGTGCCTTGATTGTATTACTGTTGATGATATCTGGAATGTGCATGTCCACCCTGGCCCAACTACTGTTGATGATATCTGGAATGTGCATGTCCACCCTGGCCCATCTACTGTTGATGATATCTGGAATGTGCATGTCCACCCTGGCCCAACTACTGTTGATGATATCTGGAATGTGCATGCACACCCTGGCCCACCTACTGTTGATGATATCTGGAATGTGCATGTCCACCCTGGCCCATCTACTGTTGACGATATCTGGAATGTGCATGTCCACCCTGGCCCATCTACTGTTGACGATATCTGGAATGTGCATGCACACCCTGGCCCACCTACTGTTGATGATATCTGGAATGTGCATGTCCACCCTGGCCCATCTACTGTTGACGATATCTGGAATGTGCATGCACACCCTGGCCCACCTACTGTTGATGATATCTGGAATGTGCATGTCCACCCTGGCCCATCTACTGTTGACGATATCTGGAATGTGCATGCACACCCTGGCCCACCTACTGTTGATGATATCTGGAATGTGCATGTACACCCTGGCCCACCTACTGTTGATGATATCTGGAATGTGCATGTCCACCCTGGCCGATCTACTGTTGATGATATCTGGAATGTGCATGTCCACCCTGGCCCAACTACTGTTGATGATATCTGGAATGTGCATGCACACCCTGGCCCACCTACTGTTGATGATATCTGGAATGTGCATGTCCACCCTGGCCCATCTACTGTTGACGATATCTGGAATGTGCATGTCCACCCTGGCCCATCTACTGTTGACGATATCTGGAATGTGCATGCACACCCTGGCCCACCTACTGTTGATGATATCTGGAATGTGCATGTCCACCCTGGCCCATCTACTGTTGACGATATCTGGAATGTGCATGCACACCCTGGCCCACCTACTGTTGATGATATCTGGAATGTGCATGTCCACCCTGGCCCATCTACTGTTGACGATATCTGGAATGTGCATGCACACCCTGGCCCACCTACTGTTGATGATATCTGGAATGTGCATGTACACCCTGGCCCACCTACTGTTGATGATATCTGGAATGTGCATGTCCACCCTGGCCGATCTACTGTTGATGAAATCTGGAATGTGCATGTCCACCCTGGCCCATCTACTGTTGATGATATCTGGAATGTGCATGCACACCCTGGCCCACCTACTGTTGATGATATCTGGAATGTGCATGTACACCCTGGCCCATCTACTGTTGATGATATCTGGAATGTGCATGTACACCCTGGCCCATCTACTGTTGATGATATCTGGAATGTGCATGTCCACCCTGGCTCACCTACTGTTGATGATATCTGGAATGTGCATGTCCACCCTGGCCCATCTACTGTTGATGATATCTGGAATGTGCATGCACACCCTGGCCCACCTACTGTTGATGATATCTGGAATGTGCATGTCCACCCTTGCCCATCTACTGTTGATGATATCTGGAATGTGCATGTCCACCCTGGCCCATCTACTGTTGATGATATCTGGAATGTGCATGCACACCCTGGCCCACCTACTGTTGATGATATCTGGAATGTGCATGTCCACCCTGGCCCATCTACTGTTGACGATATCTGGAATGTGCATGTCCACCCTGGCCCATCTACTGTTGACGATATCTGGAATGTGCATGCACACCCTGGCCCACCTACTGTTGATGATATCTGGAATGTGCATGTCCACCCTGGCCCATCTACTGTTGACGATATCTGGAATGTGCATGCACACCCTGGCCCACCTACTGTTGATGATATCTGGAATGTGCATGTCCACCCTGGCCCATCTACTGTTGACGATATCTGGAATGTGCATGCACACCCTGGCCCACCTACTGTTGATGATATCTGGAATGTGCATGTACACCCTGGCCCACCTACTGTTGATGATATCTGGAATGTGCATGTCCACCCTGGCCGATCTACTGTTGATGAAATCTGAATGTGCATGTCCACCCTGGCCCATCTACTGTTGATGATATCTGGAATGTGCATGCACACCCTGGCCCACCTACTGTTGATGATATCTGGAATGTGCATGTACACCCTGGCCCATCTACTGTTGATGATATCTGGAATGTGCATGTACACCCTGGCCCATCTACTGTTGATGATATCTGGAATGTGCATGTCCACCCTGGCTCACCTACTGTTGATGATATCTGGAATGTGCATGTCCACCCTGGCCCATCTACTGTTGATGATATCTGGAATGTGCATGCACACCCTGGCCCACCTACTGTTGATGATATCTGGAATGTGCATGTCCACCCTTGCCCATCTACTGTTGATGATATCTGGAATGTGCATGTCCACCCTGGCTCACCTACTGTTGATGATATCTGGAATGTGCATGCACACCCTGGCCCATCTACTGTTGATGATATCTGGAATGTGCATGTCCACCCTGGCTCACCTACTGTTGATGATATCTGGAATGTGCATGCACACCCTGGCCCACCTACTGTTGATGATATCTGGAATGTGCATGTCCACCCTGGCTCACCTACTGTTGATGATATCTGGAATGTGCATGTCCACCCTGGCCCATCTACTGTTGATGATATCTGGAATGTGCATGCACACCCTGGCCCACCTACTGTTGATGATATCTGGAATGTGCATGTCCACCCTTGCCCATCTACTGTTGATGATATCTGGAATGTGCATGCACACCCTGGCCCACCTACTGTTGATGATATCTGGAATGTGCATGTACACCCAGGCCCATCTACTGTTGATGATATCTGGAATGTGCATGTACACCCTGGCCCACCTACTGTTGATGATATCTGGAATGTGCATGTACACCCTGGCCCACCTACTGTTGATGATATCTAGAATGTGCATGTACACCCTGGCCCATCTACTGTTGATGATATCTGGAATGTGCATGTACACCCTGGCCTACCTACTGTTGATGATATCTGGAATGTGCATGTACACCCTGGCCCATCTACTGTTGATGATATCTGGAATGTGCATGTACACCCTGGCCCACCTACTGTTGATGATATCTGGAATGTGCATGTACACCCTGGCCCATCTACTGTTGATGATATCTGGAATGTGCATGTACACCCTGGCCCATCTACTGTTGATGATATCTGGAATGTGCATGTACACCCTGGCCCACCTACTGTTGATGATATCTGGAATGTGCATGTACACCCTGGCCCATCTACTGTTGATGATATCTGGAATGTGCATGTACACCCTGGCCCACCTACTGTTGATGATATCTGGAATGTGCATGTACACCCTGGCCCATCTACTGTTGATGATATCTGGAATGTGCATGTACACCCTGGCCCACCTACTGTTGATGATATCTGGAATGTGCATGTACACCCTGGCCCACCTACTGTTGATGATATCTGGAATGTGCATGTACACCCTGGCCCATCTACTGTTGATGATATCTGGAATGTGCATGTACACCCTGGCCCATCTACTGTTGATGATATCTGGAATGTGCATGTACACCCTGGCCCACCTACTGTTGATGATATCTGGAATGTGCATGTACACCCTGGCCCATCTACTGTTGATGATATCTGGAATGTGCATGTACACCCTGGCCCACCTACTGTTGATGATATCTGGAATGTGCATGTACACCCTGGCCCATCTACTGTTGATGATATCTGGAATGTGCATGTATACCCTGGCCCACCTACTGTTGATGATATCTGGAATGTGCATGTACACCCTGGCCCACCTACTGTTGATGATATCTGGAATGTGCATGTCCACCCTGGCCCACCTACTGTTGATGTTATCTGGAATGTGCATGTACACCCTGGCCCACTTACTGTTGATGATATCTGGAATGTGCATGTACACCCTGGCCCATCTACTGTTGATGATATCTGGAATGTGCATGTACACCCTGGCCCATCTACTGTTGATGATATCTGGAATGTGCATGTATACCCTGGCCCACCTACTGTTGCCAGCCCAGATTCTGACTTGTGCTCTGATATCTGCTTCACTGATTTCTGCTCTTGTAAAAGCCTGGGTTTTCTGCATGTTGACACTGGAAGCGTATTACCTAAAATGGATCAATTGACAGTGTGGGTTCACAACTCCAATCCAGATGTGTTGGTCATTACTGAGACGTGGTTAATTAAGAGTGTTTTGAATACTGATGTTAACCTTTCTGGTTATATTTTTTGTTGTTGTCAAGACAGATCTTCCAAAAGTGGGGGAGCGGCAATCTTTACCAAGGATCACATTCACTGCTCGGTTGTCTCCATCAAGTCTGCCCCCAAACAATTTGATTTTCTGGTTTTAAACATTAAACTTTCAAATAGCACCCAGCAAAAGTCAACAAATAGCTATCGTCCTCCATCAGCACCGGCCTGTACCCCACCTGCCCAAAACTCTCTCCTGGCCCCTTACACTAAGTCTGAATTTGTCCTGCTAGGTGACCAAAACTGGGACATGCTTAAAACAGCTGACCAAGTCCTAAAACAATGACTCTTTAAATCTTTTTCAGATTATTACCAATCCCACAAGGTATGACTCCAAACACCCAGAAAAGGCTAGGTATAAGTGTTTTCTGTAATGACTTAGTGATCACTGTTTTACAGCCTGTGTTCGTAATGGCTGCTCAGTGAAACCACCTACCCTGATTTGTCATAGACACTTGCAAAAAAAACTTTCATGAGCAAGCCTTCCTGGCCTCTGTAAAATGGTATAGAATCAGCTTGATTCCCTCTGTCGAAGACGCTTGGACCTTCTTTTTTGATATTTTTAGAGGTATTGTTAACAAACACGCCCCCATAAAGAAAATGAAAAACAGGTTCAGCACCTGGTTCGACCGTGATCTTGCAGAGTTACTCCACCTCAAGAATTGCATTTGGCAAAAGGCTCGGCACACGCATAGTCAGGCTGACTGGCTATAGTTCAGGCAAATAATTAATAAGTGCACTCAGGCTATCCGGAAGGCCAAAGTTAGTTACTTTAAGGAGCAGTTCTCTCTCTGTGGGTCTAACCACTAGGCAGTAGCCTAGTGGTTAGAGCGTTGGACTAGTAACGCTCTAACCATAAGATCGAATCCCCAAGCTGACAAGGAAAAAATGTGTCGTTTCTGCCCATGAAGGCAGTTAACCCCCTAGGTCATCATTAAAAATAAGAATGAGTTCTTAACTGACTTGCCTAGTTAAATGAAGGTTAAAAAAATAAAATAAAAAAAAAAGAAGTTCTGGATCAACAACATAGCTCTCTCATCCATTTATATGCAGATGATACTCAGCTGGCCGCCTCCCCGGATTTAGTGTTAAACGCTCTACAACAAAGCTTTCTTAGTGTCCAACAAGCTTTCTCTGCCCTTAACCTTGTTCTGAACACCTCCAAAACAAAGGTCATGTGGTTTGTTAAGAAGAATGCCCCTCTTCCCACAGGTGTTATTACTACCTCTGAGGGTTTAGAGCTTGAGATAGTCACCTCATACAAGTACTTGGGAGTACGGCAAGACAGTACACTGTCCTTCTCTTAGCACATATTAAAGCTGCAGACTAAAGTTAAATCTATACTTGGTTTCCTCTATTGTAATCGCTCCTCTTTCACCCCAGCTGCCAAACTAACCCTGATTCAGATGACCATCCTATCCATGCTAGATTACGGAGACATCATTTATAGATCGGCAGATAAGGGTGCTCTGGAGCGGCTAGATGTTCTTTACCATTCGGCCATCAGGTTTGCCACCAATGCTCCTTATAGGACACATCACTGCACTCTATACTCAACTGTAAACTGGTCATCTCTGTATACCCATCGCAAGACCCACTGGTTGATGCTTATTTATAAAACCCTCTTAGGCCTCACTTCCCCCTGTCTGAGATATCTACTGCAGCCCTCATCCTCCACATACAACACCCATTCTGCCAGTCACATTCTTTTCAAGGTCCCCAAACCACACATCCCTGGGTCGCTCTTCTTTTCACTTTGCTGCAGCTAGCGACTGGAACAAGCTACAACAAACACTTAAACTGGACAGTTTTATCTCCATCTCTTCATTCAAAGATACAATCATGGACACTCTTACTGACAGTTGTGGCTGCTTTGTGTGATGTACTGTTGTCTCTACCTTCTTTCCCATTGTGCTGTTGTCTTTGCCCAATAATGTTTGTACCATGTTTTGTGTTGCTACCATGTTGTGGTTATGCTGTGTTCCTACCATGCTATGTTGTCATGTGTTGCTACCATGCTATGTTGTCATGTGTTGCTACCATGCTATGTTGTCATGTGTTGCTACCATGCTATGTTGTCATGTGTTGCTGCCTTACAATGTTGTCATGTGTTGCTACCATGCTATGTTGTCATGTGTTGCTACCATGCTATGTTGTCATGTGTTGCTACCATGCTATGTTGTCATGTGTTGCTGCCTTACAATGTTGTCATGTGTTGCTACCATGCTATGTTGTCATGTGTTGCTACCATGCTATGTTGTCATGTGTTGCTACCATGCTATGTTGTCATGTGTTGCTGCCTTACAATGTTGTCATGTGTTGCTACCATGCTATGTTGTCATGTGTTGCTACCATGCTATGTTGTCATGTGTTGCTACCATGCTATGTTGTCATGTGTTGCTGCCTTACAATGTTGTCATGTGTTGCTACCATGCTATGTTGTCATGTGTTGCTACCATGCTATGTTGTCATGTGTTGCTACCATGCTATGTTGTCATGTGTTGCTACCATGCTATGTTGTCATGTGTTGCTAACATGCTATGTTGTCATGTGTTGCTACCATGCTATGTTGTCATGTGTTGCTGCCTTACAATGTTGTCATGTGTTGCTAACATGCTATGTTGTCATGTGTTGCTGCCTTGCTATGTTGTTGTCTTAGGTCTCTCTTTATGTAGCATTGTATTGTCTCTCTTGTTGTGATGTGTGTTTTGTCCTATATCTATATTTTTATTTTTTTATCCCCCATCCCCACAGGAGGCCTTTTGCCTTTCGGTAGACCTTCAATGTAAATAAGAATTTGTTCTTAACAGACTTGCCTAGTTAAATAAAGGTTAAATAACAAAAATAAACCTTAACACAATTCTAACCCTAACACTACATTTACATTTACATTTAAGTCATTTAGCAGACGCTCTTATCCAGAGCGACTTACAAATTGGTGCATTCACCTTATGACATCCAGTGGGACAGTCACTTAACAATAGTGCATCTAAAACTTAGGGGGGGTGGGGTGAGAGGGATTACTTAACCTATCCTAGGTATTCCTTAAAGAGGTGGGGTTTCAGGTGTCTCCGGAAGGTGGTGATTGACTCCGCTGTCCTGGCGTCGTGAGGGAGTTTGTTCCACCATTGGGGGGCCAGGGCAGCGAACAGTTTTGACTGGGCTGAGCGGGAGCTGTACTTCCTCAGTGGTAGGGAGGCGAGCAGGCCAGAGGTGGATGAACGCAGTGCCCTTGTTTGGGTGTAGGGCCTGATCAGAGCCTGGAGGTACTGAGGTGCCGTTCCCCTCACAGCTCCGTAGGCAAGCACCATGGTCTTGTAGCGGATGCGAGCTTCAACTGGAAGCCAGTGGAGAGAACGGAGGAGCGGGGTGACGTGAGAGAACTTGGGAAGGTTGAACACCAGACGGGCTGCGGCGTTCTGGATGAGTTGAAGGGGTTTAATGGCACAGGCAGGAGCCCAGCCAACAGCGAGTTGCAGTAATCCAGACGGGAGATGACAAGTGCCTGGATTAGGACCTGCGCCGCTTCCTGTGTGAGGCAGGGTCGTACTCTGCGGATGTTGTAGAGCATGAACCTACAGGAACGGGCCACCGCCTTGATGTTAGTTGAGAACGACAGGGTGTTGTCCAGGATCACACCAAGGTTCTTGGCGCTCTGGGAGGAGGACACAGTGGAGTTGTCAACCGTGATGGCGAGATCATGGAACGGGCAGTCCTTCCCCGGGAGGAAGAGCAGCTCCGTCTTGCCGAGGTTCAGCTTGAGGTGGTGATCCGTCATCCACACTGATATGTCTGCCAGACATGCAGAGATGCGATTCGCCACCTGGTCATCAGAAGGGGGAAAGGAGAAGATTAATTGTGTGTCGTCTGCATAGCAATGATAAGAGAGACCATGTGAGGTTATGACAGAGCCAAGTGACTTGGTGTATAGCGAGAATAGGAGAGGGCCAAGAACAGAGCCCTGGGGACACCAGTGGTGAGAGCGCGTGGTGAGGAGACAGATTCTCGCCACGCCACCTGGTAGGAGCGACCTGTCAGGTAGGACGCAATCCAAGCGTGGGCCGCGCCGGAGATGCCCAACTCGGAGAGGGTGGAGAGGAGGATCTGATGGTTCACAGTATCGAAGGCAGCCGATAGATCTAGAAGGATGAGAGCAGAGGAGAGAGAGTTAGCTTTAGCAGTGCGGAGCGCCTCCGTGATACAGAGGAGAGCAGTCTCAGTTGAATGACTAGTCTTGAAACCTGACTGATTTGGATCAAGAAGGTCATTCAGAGAGAGATAGCGGGAGAGCTGGCCAAGGACGGCACGTTCAAGAGTTTTGGAGAGAAAAGAAAGAAGGGATACTGGTCTGTAATTGTTGACATCGGAGGGATCGAGTGTAGGTTTTTTCAGAAGGGGTGCAACTCTCGCTCTCTTGAAGACGGAAGGGACGTAGCCAACGGTCAGGGATGAGTTGATGAGCGAGGTGAGGTAAGGGAGAAGGTCTCCGGAAATGGTCTGGAGAAGAGAGGAGGGGATAGGGTCAAGCGGGCAGGTTGTTGGGCGGCCGGCCGTCACAAGACGCGAGATTTCATCTGGAGAGAGAGGGGAGAAAGAGGTCAGAGCATAGGGTAGGGCAGTGTGAGCAGAACCAGCGGTGTCGTTTGACTTAGCAAACGAGGATCGGATGTCGTCGACCTTCTTTTCAAAATGGTTGACGAAGTCATCTGCAGAGAGGGAGGAGGGGGGGGAGGGGGCGGAGGATTCAGGAGGGAGGAGAAGGTGGCAAAGAGCTTCCTAGGGTTAGAGGCAGAAGCTTGGA
>NC_060177.1:10438136-10525636 GCF_021184085.1 Oncorhynchus gorbuscha
GTGAACCGGGTTACAAGTGAACCTGGTTACAAGTGAACCTGGTTACAAGTGAACCTGGTTACAAGTGAACCTGGTTACTTGAGCTGGTGAGTGGAGTGAGAGCGATAATTAGAATTGACACAGGTTATTGCCAGACAGGAGTGAATTCATACATATGTAACCGGTGTGAAATGGCTAGCTAGTTATAGCGGGGTGCGCGCTAATAACGCGAGGGACGGAAGCAATACTGTTACACAGACACAATGAGGGAGCGGGGTTATGACCAGTTTGGTTCCAGAAGTAATGATGACATTATTTGCACAGCTAAAATAGACTCAGAGAATGCACAACAAACACATTTCCTCCCCAGGCGTCGGTATTTCATATCCTATCTAATGATTAAAGCTGTGACGGTATGGATTAAAATAGCTGAGGTTGACAGAGGAAAAAAATAGGTATTCACCATCCAAGAGATTACAATGCTAATAACTGTCATCAATATGACCTTTCTTATTATACAGCAGCAGCAGAGTTGATTACAATAGAATTATGCAACTTCACCAATGATTCACAGTGCTTATTTGGTGCTCAGGGTAGATGTCCTTCTGTATGGTCCTTCTGTAGCTCAGTTGGTAGAGCATGGCGCTTGTAACGCCAGGGTAGTGGGTTCGATCCCCGGGACCACCCATACGTAGAATGTATGCACACATGACTGTAAGTCGCTTTGGATAAAAGCGTCTGCTAAATGGCATATATTATTATTACCAGATCTAGGATCAGTTTATCCTCCCCCTACCCAATGATTAACCTTTAGGGGGTAAATGACCTTGGATCAGTGTTGGGGTAATTCCATCCATCCCCTTGCATAATATTTTGATTAAGTGTCACATGACAGGTGTGTGTCCAGATGTAAGATTGTTATTGCAGGAGACGACCATTTTGATCAGTCTTGATGATGGTGCTATACCACCATCTTGTGGAGGAAACCAAAACAGGAACTTTGATCTGACACTGGTATGGTGTCTCTCGTTGGAGACTATGCACTCATCCCAAATGGCACCCTTTCCCCTAAATAGTGCACTACTTCTGAACAGGGCCCATAGGGGAACAAAGATTAACTGTGTATAAGGGAAGAAAGACGAACATTGCAAGGCCGTGCCAGGATTTAGGTCATAAGTGTGTTATGATACACGCAGATGGAAATATACACCAGGCAAACTAAAGTACAATATGTCAACACACACTGTGAGGATCGTATCACCATAGGGCACCCTGTGTGTGTGTGTGTGTGTGTGTGTGTGTGTGTGTGTGTGTGTGTGTGTGTGTGTGTGTGTGTGTGTGTGTGTGTGTGTGTGTGTGTGTGTGTGTGTGTGTGTGTGTGTGTGTGTGTGTGTGTGTGTGTGTGTGTGTTTTCAACCTTATCAGGTCCATAATGTCCTGACAAGTCACCTGAATGTCCTGACAAGGTAAGAAAACAGTCAGGACTTTTTTCATGTCCTGAATTCGTTAACATTTTATTTTACGCTTAAGAGTTAGGTTTAGGTTAGGCATTTGAGTTTGAGTTAGGTTAGGCATTTGAGTTTGAGTTAGGTTAGGCATTTGAGTTTGAGTTAGGTTAGGCATTTGAGTTTGAGTTAGGTTAGGCATTTGAGTTTGAGTTTGAGGTTAGGCATTTGAGTTTGAGTTAGGTTAGGCATTTGTTAGGTTAGGCATTTGAGTTTGAGTTAGGTTAGGCATTTGAGTTTGAGTTAGGTTAGGCATTTGAGTTTGAGTTAGGTTAGGCATTTGAGTTTGAGTTAGGTTAGGCATTTGAGTTTGAGTTAGGTTAGGCATTTGAGTTTGAGTTAGGTTAAATTTGAGTTTGAGTTAGGTTAAAGGTTATGGGTTAGGGAAAATAGGATTTTGATTGAGAATACATTTTTACTCCCCAAAAAGTAAAAAGTGAATCACGAAAACTAAGCCCTGCGCGTGTGTGTGGCCCTATGTGCGTACTGAAAGAAGGTGCCATCACGCTTACCTGACTCGGTAGGATATAAAGGATATTTGGTTGTTGGGTAAAACCAATAAAGAGATCACAGAAAAATAGAATAGTTTCTCACACAAAGTGGACAGACTCCAATATCTTCTTCTTTGTGATTTTTTCTTTTTTTTCTTTCTTGCAGCAGCAGGGCAAAAAGCTTGTGTGTGTGTGTGTGTGTGTGTGTGTGTGTGTGTGTGTGTGTGTGTGTGTGTGTGTGTGTGTGTGTGTGTGTGTGTGTGTGTGTGTGTGTGTGTGTGTGTGTGTGTGTGTGTGTGTGTGTGTGTGTGTGTGTGTGTGTGTGTGTGTGTGTGTGTGTGTGTGTGTAGACTAACACTAACCTGTCTCCAAGGCCTCCTCTCTGGTGTTGTCATCGGTGGCAGGCTGTCTGATGTTCCAAGAAGTCAGAGGCAGTGACATCATATCCTCCATGCTGGTGAGCTTCACCATGTCCATGTGGTTACTGGTGCCCTGGGTCAAGTACTTAGGCATAAAGCAGGTCTTACCGTGCTTAAACAAGTCCTGAATAATCTCCTCTGTTCTCACCTCGTCGTGCATGCTGAGGAACACAGCGATGCGCTCACACCTGGCATACTTGGGGTGCTTGAAGAGCTGGTTGAGAGGAGAGTATAAACGGGTTAGAGGAGGCACAGGTTTTCTTAAATTAACCATTCAAAATGTGCCATTTGGTTTTATGAAAGTAATGAGGTATGAGGTATTAGACTGGTAATTATATGATTACAGCATTAAGGTACTGCCAGTTTAACACTCTAGGAGGTCACCAACTGGAGACATCTGACAAACAAATTGTTTGAGTTATTTGATTATTTTAAAAGCAATATCGTCTATCTGTTAGTAAAAGACAAGTTACATATAATTGAAAGCATTCATGGCTAGGTGTCTTCTGTCTTCTTGACAATACTAAACACAAAAGTAGCTATAGAGAACAATACTAATGGCATGTTTTTGGAGGCACCAACTCCACTCTGTTTCACACTAAATCAGGCTTTGGCTCCACAGGCTGTCTAGCCACGCACTGGTTACCAGGTGCTGATGGAGGGGGGGCTCCAGGGGTCCTCGGGAGTGGGCTGGGGGTCCATGGCCGGGTAAGCCCCCTAAGGGGGCCAACACCCCCCACCTGGGATCCACCATGAGGGGGCGCCACTGGTCATTAATTTTGGGATAAACTCCCGAAAATGAAGTATGCGGTAAACACAGGCTTAGGAGATCTTAAATGTTTGTTCTATGAGATCATCTCCATCAACTAACATTATTTAGTGATTTTCAAAAAAAGTATCTGAAAAAGCACATAAAAGGCTTCCTAATTCATAAAGGTCATGTGATATTATTTTATAGAGCAAAACATACCAGATATCATAATGCAACATTCAAATGAACAGGGAACTCGGAAATCTCAGACTTCTGAGTGAAAAAATAATAACTCTGACTGGATTTTTTTTTAAAGGTCAACTGGGAATTCCAAGTCCAAAACTCTGGCATCTTTCTAGAGCACCGAATTTCCGAAATGAAGATCACTGACGTCGTGATTTGATCTCTTTTTTCCAAGTTCCCATTTGTCTTGAAAGCACCATAAACCTGTGTTAATGTCAGATCTAATTTTCGACATTTATCACAGAACCCCATTTTTTCCCGCATTCAATTTCCCATTGGAATGGCTGAACGAAACAGATTTCCGGTTTTTAGGACTACAAACTGGTGAGTTCTATTGGCCACGCGACGATGACGACAGGACACATGCATACACAAAATGAGTTTGTAGCGTTGTAAAAAAAAATACACTAGCACCATTGTAAATGTGATACCCAGTTTTTTGTTACATGATTGAAGTTACCTTTTGCGAAATGACTCGAGACTGGCGAAGTTTCTCTTGATCGTCCAACGCAGCTACTCTTTTCTTTATTTCTCTCCTCATAGCTTGTTTGGCTGCACGCAAGGCGGCCATGCTGGCTAATGTAAAACTCGTGTCCAAAGATAAAAAATGTTGCAATGTGTGTGAGTTCAGGGAAGGCAGCAAGTTAGGCTGGCCTTGAAATGAGCAAATTCTACATTTGGATTGGACTCAGATAGCCACGCCAATCAATCATTAAACAGACTGCAATAACATAATTATCATCTATCTATCTATATGGCTATCACACTACCCCACTGGCATTATTTGACAGCCCCGTGACGTGTGAAGGATTGTCTGTGACGTCACCGCCAGTTTAACAGTCCGAGTTGAAGTGTAAAAAGTACCAAATAGACCGTGTCTGGTCGGGGAGAGGGGAGAAAAGACAGACCCAACAACACCGCGTAGAGTTAGCGAGCCTACAATCGTGCTCGTTCGTTTTTCTTACCTAGCTAGTCTTTTCCGAAGTCCAAGAAAGTTATCGTGGGCTAGCTACTTACGAGTAGAAACGTAACGTTAAACAGAAGGTAAGGCAACGTCAGTTCAAGCCAGCTAGCTACTGATAGGTCTGTGTAGCTAGCTGGCTAGCCAGTAGATATCGCACTAACTTTTAACAATGCTTTGGGTCTTTATTTAGCTACAGCATCTAATGTTCTGGTACAGCTAAGTTATCTAACTAACGTTACTGTGACTATATATATATATATATATACACGATATACTATCCTGCCAGTGCTACTACGTTAGCTAGCTAGTTAGTTAACGTCGTTAGCTACTGTAACTGTATCATACAGTGTATGACCTCGGTCCTTGAAAACTAGGTTAGTGTCCACTTATCCAAGGACGGCTAGCCTGCACAAAACTTTAACACTTGATGTTAGCTAGATAGTTTTTGTTTTTAATGTTACATTCCCTGTTTTAAAGTTGGATTTGAACTACAATAGGTCAGTAGAGACGAGATGCATAGGCAGTTAACTACATCATGTTGATGTCAACAACTTCTTAGACGTACAGTAGATAACGTTTGCTTAACGTTACACTGATAAATGGCAGCAAATTAAGAGGTCGCTAACGTTACATTTACGTTATGACTGGTTATTATTATACTTGTTTTCTGTCACTGTTGTATTCGGGGTGTATACATTCACATACCCTGTCCAACCAGCTGTGTTTTTAAAAGGCTGAAAATGATTGACGTTTAATTTGTGCAAGACGATGATATATATATATGGGCGTGGTTTACTAAACAAACAGCCAATGACAATGGATTATGTGTCGTCAGTTGAGTACGTTACGTTGTGGGATCATTCTGCTTATGATGTCGGATGTAATCTGCTGGTGTAGAGACGAAGAAAGAGAGGAGTAGGAGAACGGGGGAAATTGGTACGCTTCTTGAGGTTGGTCCAATACAAAGTTACATGATTGTGATGGACACCCATTTCAGGTTTATTCTCAACCAACGTTATTTGTCTCTGCCTAAGTTGCCTGTTACAATGATGCACTTATCCGAACAATACTGGGCACTGTTGAGACAGTCAGTAAAACGATAATACAGGCTAGGCTGGGGATTTCTAACAACATTTTTCACACAGTTCCGTGATTTTTAATCGCAATTTACTGCGCTCACTGCAAGCTACTGTAAGAGCTACTGACTTGGTTCATTGTTGCAAGTTTTCATTGTTTGATTTATATGTTTGGATAATGTTGTCTAGTTGATGGCAGCATTTATTTCCCCAGTTTGTTTTTGTAGCTAATGTGCTTGGGACTAGCACAATCAAGTAGCTTTTATGTTATCCTACAATGCCCTTCGCTTTGTTGCATCTCAGAGCTTATATTGGACTATTTCGAGTCCTTACTTGCTTACTTGCTAAATAAACAAAGCATATGGCAAATCATAATGTAGGCGAACACCTGTGATGTCATGTGGATGTAGGCGAACACCTGTGATGTCAAGTGGGTGTAGGCGAACACCTGTGATGTCAAGTGGGTGTAGGCGAACACCTGTGATGTCAAGTGGGTGTAGGCTAACACCTGTGATGTCAAGTGGGTGTAGGCTAACACCTGTGATGTCAAGTGGGTGTAGGCTAACACCTGTGATGTCATGTGGGTGTAGGCTAACACCTGTGATGTCATGTGGGTGTAGGCTAACACCTGTGATGTCATGTGGGTGTAGGCTAACACCTGTGATGTCATGTGGGTGTAGGCTAACACCTGTGATGTCATGTGGGTGTAGGCTAACACCTGTGATGTCATGTGGGTGTAGGCTAACACCTGTGATGTCATGTGGGTGTAGGCTAACACCTGTGATGTCATGTGGGTGTAGGCTAACACCTGTGATGTCATGTGGGTGTAGGCTAACACCTGTGATGTCATGTGGGTGTAGGCTAACACCTGTGATGTCATGTGGGTGTAGGCTAACACCTGTGATGTCATGTGGGTGTAGGCTAACACCTGTGATGTCATGTGGGTGTAGGCTAACACCTGTGATGTCATGTGGGTGTAGGCTAACACCTGTGATGTCATGTGGGTGTAGGCTAACACCTGTGATGTCATGTGGGTGTAGGCTAACACCTGTGATGTCATGTGGGTGTAGGCTAACACCTGTGATGTCATGTGGGTGTAGGCTAACACCTGTGATGTCATGTGGTCATGTGTAGGCTAACACCTGTGATGTCATGTGGGTGTAGGCTAACACCTGTGATGTCATGTGGGTGTAGGCTAACACCTGTGATGTCATGTGGGTGTAGGCTAACACCTGTGATGTCATGTGGGTGTAGGCTAACACCTGTGATGTCATGTGGGTGTAGGCTAACACCTGTGATGTCATGTGGGTGTAGGCTAACACCTGTGATGTCATGTGGGTGTAGGCTAACACCTGTGATGTCATGTGGGTGTAGGCTAACACCTGTGATGTCATGTGGGTGTAGGCTAACACCTGTGATGTCATGTGGGTGTAGGCTAACACCTGTGATGTCATGTGGGTGTAGGCTAACACCTGTGATGTCATGTGGGTGTAGGCTAACACCTGTGATGTCATGTGGGTGTAGGCTAACACCTGTGATGTCATGTGGGTGTAGGCTAACACCTGTGATGTCATGTGGGTGTAGGCTAACACCTGTGATGTCATGTGGATGTAGGCTAGCCTATGGCAATGGGTTCCTGTGACTTGGATAGTGTTGGCCTATTCAAACAACACTAGTAGACTATTACCCCAGCCTATAAGAACAGTTATTTAGTTATATTGGTTCCCCCAAACCACATTACGCCACATTAGAAAAATGGAATCGGATGACAAGTCCCTGGCCGATACCCTCAGATGACATCCTTGCTAGTAGAGGAGAGAGTTCTTTCCACAGCCAAGGTGACTATATCGGCCTATCTGTGTGAGAGTCAGCATGTAGCCTATAGTCATGAGTGACTGTGTGTCAGTCTTTGTTGAACTGGTTCACTGTGGTTGCACAACTAGGCCAATGACATAACACTGTCCTTAGCCTCTGCTGTGATGTATGCAACAAGGCTTCAGCTGGAGTTCATACGTTTGTTTTCCAGATTTCAGCTAAACGGAATGTGTAGGTCTACACATGTTTTGGCATTTAGATGGGCCTTATGTCTCTTGCCTGTTAGCTAAGATGTATGATTAGGAAAGATGTTCAGGCTAGTCTACATATTGGATTCCTCACCATGTTCGTTAAAGATATGTTACTGTACTGCGTAACGATGGCATGCCAGACATAGTTTCAGCTCCAGGTAGGCCTAATGGTTGTTATGTTCTCTGAATGATTCACCTCTCACCAGGTGTGGGTCCTAAATGGCACCCTATTTACTATATAGTGCACTACTTTTGACCAGGGCCCGCAGGGCTATGTAGGGAATACTATGGTGCCATTGTTTTGGACTGGAGCATCTCATTGGCCTGCTGTAAAGACAGTCCACATCGTTTCTATGTTCAACCTGAGAAAGTAGCCTGCTGTGTGTGAAGTCACCACTTATCGCTTCCACGTAGCCTACTCAAGCTTGATCTGATTTCGGTCTATATGCATTGATGATGTGGTGTGTGTGTGTGTGTGTGTGTGTGGGGCATATTGTGTGTTTGTGTGGGATTGTTACTATTGTAGATTTGAAATGGCAGATTGCATAACATAATCTATACTAGAGGAGGCCATCATGAAATCTCACTAATTCATCTGGAGATTGGCATCAGGGGGCACGGGGTAGAGAATTGGGGCAATGATTGGTGTAAGGAAGGGGAGCGAGGAGGGACTTTAATTACACTAATATTGAGAAGGATGGAATGGTGCTGATCTTCGGAACCTGAGATTTGAGCCTGTATTTATCAAGTGTCTCAAAGTAGGAGTGTTGATCTAGGATCAGTGTAGCCTTTCAGATCATAATGAATCAAATTATTATGGACAGGCAGGATCTGATCCTAGATCAGACACTTCATAAATATGGGCTCTGGATAAGTTGTATTAGTCGTATGTACAGGATACACATGGTATACACCGTCCAACGAAATGCTTACTTAGGACCTATGCATGTCTCTCCCACCAGTAGGCTATTTCAGATCAAAGGAGAGAAATCACACAGGCACGGCACAAATTCTGAACGTGGCACCAGACCTGAGCAAAAGGAGAGCCTATAGGCGGTCTATGGTTTCAGGCTGTAGCAATAGAAAGAGCGTGAATCTCAGCTCACTGTTAGCATGATCTTCATTGAGTTAACCTGCTGTTGTATGGCTCGCTTTCTTTTCACCATGGTAATCTTGGAATTTCAGACCCTCTGTAAGTGGTTGCTATCCACCCTGATTAAAGACAGTCCCTGAGATTACCACTGGATTATTCTCTCTCTCTCAAATCACTCGGTTTATGTAAAAGATAGAATTAGGATGATGATGTCCTCTCCGTATTACCTTAAGAGCCCAGTACGATGCTGACGACACTTTGGCGTCACACGTCCATGCGCTCTTAAACTTGTTATGCGTTCTGTATATTTTCCTATGCATTCTCAGGGTAGTGAAGCAGCCCTCCCTATCCTGTCTCCCATGGATGAAATGGCAGTGTACTAAACCATACACCAGATGTCCAGCCCAGCAGATGCACCATTACATCACTACTACCCAGATCAGTGTTACCATATCCAGGCTTAGTTTAGACTACGTCCCAAATGGCACCCTATTCCCTATATTTGGGCTCTCGAGTGGTGCAGCGGTCCAAGGCACTGCATCTCGGTGCTAGAGGCGTCACTACCGACACTCTGATTTGATTCCAGGCTGTATCACAACCGGCTGTGATTTGGGAGTCCCATAGGGCGACACACAATTGGTCCAGCGTTGTCCTGGTTTGGTCAGTGTAGGCTGTCATTGTAAATAAGAATTTGTTTTTAACTGACTTGCCTAGTTAAATAAAGGTTAAATGCATGAACATTTAGTGCACTACTTTTGCGCAGGGCCTAATATAATGTCATTTGGGATGCATCCTTATGCAGCTTATGCCACATTAGCAGAGTTTTCATTTCTGTGGCTTCTTTGATGTTTTGACATAGTAGCCTAAGTGTTACAAAGAGTGTAGGCTATCAACTTGGCTATGGAGCAGTAGCCTGTATCGAATTAGGCCTAATGCTGTTCCCCGCACAGAAAATGAGGCCGCACAGAATGTATTAGGCCCAATTATATAGCCTAGTGCAGGGATCATCAACGAGATTCAGCAGCAGGCAGATGGTCAGGGGGCCAGAACATAATTACTGTAAACGTGCAAATTGACTGCAAGAAGCCCAAACAGATATCATTTGACTAAAATAGTCATATCAAACCTTGCTTACAATTGTGTATAATCACATATCTCTTTATGTGTGGAAATTATTTGGAAAAGATCTCAAGTTAATTTAGAGCTGATTTTGCTGGTGTTTCTAGTCTTATGTCCCTTTTTCTTGCTCAGAAAACTGGGGGGGGGGGCAAATAAATTGAACTGCGGGCTGCCAGTTGGGGAACCCTGACTTAGTGTATAACAAAAAAGGTGAGCTGTAAATTAAGTTGTTAGCTTACGCCAAGGCTGTATTTGACCTGTAGTTAGTCGCTCTGCTCTCTAGGCTGGATTTGACCTGTAGTTAGTCGCTCTGCTCTCTAGGCTGGATTTGACCTGTAGGCTGGATTTGACCTGTAGTTAGTCTGCTCTGCTGGATTTGACCTCTCTGCTCTCTAGGCTGGATTTGACCTGTAGTTAGTCGCTCTGCTCTCTAGGCTGGATTTGACCTGTAGTTAGTCTCTAGGCTGGATTTGACCTGTAGTTAGGCTGGATTTGACTCTGCTCTCTAGGCTGGATTTGACCTGTAGTTAGTCGCTCTGCTCTCTAGGCTGGATTTGACCTGTAGTTAGTCGCTCTGCTCTCTAGGCTGGATTTGACCTGTAGTTAGTCGCTCTGCTCTCTAGGCTGGATTTGACCTGTAGTTAGTCGCTCTGCTCTCTAGGCTGGATTTGACCTGTAGTTAGTCGCTCTGCTCTCTAGGCTGGATTTGACCTGTAGTTAGTCGCTCTGCTCTCTAGGCTGGATTTGACCTGTAGTTAGTCGCTCTGCTCTCTAGGCTGGATTTGACCTGTAGTTAGTCGCTCTGCTCTCTAGGCTGGATTTGACCTGACTGGCTGGATTTGACCTGTAGTTAGTCGCTCTGCTCTCTAGGCTGGATTTGACCTGTAGTTAGTCTCTCTGCTCTCTAGGCTGGATTTGACCTGTAGTTAGTCTCTCTGCTCTCTAGGCTGGATTTGACCTGTAGTTAGTCTCTCTGCTCTCTAGGCTGGATTTGACCTGTAGTTAGTCTCTCTGCTCTCTAGGCTGGATTTGACCTGTAGTTAGTCTCTCTGCTCTCTAGGCTCTCTGTCTCTAGGTCACCCATATCCATTTGTACTGGTGACATAAGCAGCCTCATGCCCCTCTTCTTACCCTCTTCTCTCAAGTCTGTGTCAGCCTGTCACTTGTTATACAGGAGAGTGAGTGTAAGGCTTGGGTTTCTCGTCTGATTTTTAATACAGCACATTTGAACTCTGCGCTTAAGCTATATGTTGTTTTGACTGCCTTACAAGGGCAGGCTGGCCCAGAGAAACAGAAGTGAGAGTTACACCGACTCAGCAGTCGGTCGGTCAGAGATTGGGCGTGACCAAAGACTCAGATTAGTTGTAGCTACTGTTATCTTCCACTTTCAGCAATTAACCTAGAGAGCTATGTGTTAACATCAGATAGCCTAAGTACCAGTGATTCTATGTTTTCACTGTTTAGGTCATTGTGTTGCCATAGAATGCTCAGGCATCGTGATGCAACAAACAACTTCTAGAACTTGTGAGTCCAAGTCTAGGGAATTGTGACCAACTTGTTTTGGTTTACACCACTTTCAATGCTACAGCTGGCTAGAGATTAGAAGACAATCTTCCTTCCAGTTCTGCGTGTCAGTTGGTAAGAATATGGCACTAGCAACACCACAGTTGTGTGTGTTCAATTACCACAAGGATCACGTACTTATTCTAAAAGTCACCTTGGATAAAAGTGTGTGCTAAGTGGTATAGCCTTTTGCAACAGCACACTGGCCATCTCCACTCCCTTTTCAAGAAACTAACCTTTGGCTTTCACCAATACCTAAGCATGTTTTAGACCTAGGCAGCAGCCAATCCTGAAATGGTGTGATAGGTCAATATGGCTTTCATCTCTCCCCTCTTGACCTCCACAGGAGGGACATGGCCCAGGAGACCAACCAGAACCAAGGGCCGCTGCTCTGCACCACTGGCTGTGGTTTCTACAGCAACCCGCGAAACAATGGCATGTGTTCCATGTGCTACAAGGACTTCCTCCAGAGACAAAACAACAATGGACGAGTCAGTCCACCAGGTGAGTAGGAAAGAGATTCCACAGAGCTTTCCAGTATCTTATTGATGATCATTTAGTTTATCAATCAAAAAAGACCTGTTAGACCAAAATATTGACACCGACTCTTTTTGACTTTTGACTGAGTGAGCACAATTACTGATGTTTGGGACTCTATTTGACTTTTGACTGAGTGAGCACAATTACTGATGTTTGGGACTCTTTTTGACTTTTGACTGAGTGAGCACAATTACTGATGTTTGGGACTCTATTTGACTTTTGACTGAGTGAGCACAATTACTGATGTTTGGGACTCTTTTTGACTTTTGACTGAGTGAGCACAATTACTGATGTTTGGGACTCTTTTTGACTTTTGACTGAGTGAGCACAATTACTGATGTTTGGGACTCTTTTTGACTTTTGACTGAGTGAGCACAATTACTGATGTTTGGGACTCTTTTTGACTTTTGACTGAGTGAGCACAATTACTAATGTTTGGGACCTTACTATTTCACAATGAAGTCAGTTTACAAAAAACGACTGAAGTTTGTTTGAAAGTCTAATGATAGCGACAGTAACACCAGACAGTGACTAACTTTAGACAATGTCTTGTTTGAGTGAGTGATGTTTGCCACAGATTATCCATTATATTGAGCAGATACCCAATTAAAAGAAATGTCTTAAAAATGGAAGGCAAGATCAAGTTGGCCCATTCTAGCCAATGAGAGGGCAGATGCCTGTATGAACAACAGGCACAGCTCCAATATAACATATTTTTTCTCTACGTTTCCGGGATGTCATGTATCCTACCTATATCAGTCCACTCGTAACAACCTAAGCATTATAAAATATATATTCTATCAAATAAGCCATTGCATTTTATGTTAATCAAATTCTACAAGTGGTGAAAGAAATACACCGCTATTTAGGCGAGGTGCTGGCTAGCGGAGTAGAACACATGAAACACACAGCAATTTAGTCGAGGTGCTGGCTAGCAGAGTAGAACACTTGAAACACACAGCTATTTAGGCGAGGTGCTGGCTAGCGGAGTAGAACACATGAAACACACAGCTATTTAGGTGAGGTGCTGGCTTGCAGAGTAGAACACATGAAACACCTATTTAGTCGAGGTGCTGGCTAGCAGAGTAGAACACTTGAAACACACAGCTATTTAGGCGAGGTGCTGGCTAGCGGAGTAGAACACATGAAACACACAGCTATTTAGGTGAGGTGCTGGCTAGCAGAGTAGAACACATGAAACACCTATTTAGGCGAGGTGCTGGCTAGCAGAGTAGAACACTTGAAACACACAGCTATTTAGGCGAGGTGCTGGCTAGCAGAGTAGAACACATGAAACACACACCTATTTAGGCGAGGTGCTGGTTAGCGGAGTAGAACACATGAAACACCTATTTAGGCGAGGTGCTGGCTAGCGGAGTAGAACACTAGAAACACACAGCTATTTAGGCGAGGTGCTGGCTAGCGGAGTAGAACACTAGAAACACACAGCTATTTAGGCGAGGTGCTGGCTAGCAGAGTAGAACACTTGAAACACACAGCTATTTAGGCGAGGTGCTGGCTAGCAGAGTAGAACACTTGAAACACACAGCTATTTAGGCGAGGTGCTGGCTAGCAGAGTAGAACACTTGAAACACACAGCTATTTAGGCGAGGTGCTGGCTAGCAGAGTAGAACACTAGAAACACACAGCTATTTAGGCGAGGTGCTGGCTAGCAGAGTAGAACACTAGAAACACACAGCTATTTAGGTGAGGTGCTGGCTAGCAGAGTAGAACACTAGAAACACACAGCTATTTAGGCGAGGTGCTGGCTAGCAGAGTAGAACACTAGAAACATTTAAAGGAGAGCCCACACTAGGAGGATCCAATAATTTAATAACCTAATATCCAATGTTTCGACAGACAAGCTGTCTTCATCAGGGTAAGATTCTATCAGATTCTACACTCATTGACCTACATAGAAAACCTCCTTGCTTAGTGAGTGACAAATCAAAACGGCACCTGCTGGAGAAGACAGATTTTGGGCCCAGTTGTCCCTCTAGCTTTGCCTCTTCCTCTCTGTTTTGGGACTGCTCTGATTGAAACGTGTGTTGTCATTGCAGTGTCGTCCTCGGCGGCGGTTAATAGCCTGGGGGAGTCCCTCCTAGCCCAGTGCTCAGAGAGCAGTACTGTAGACGTGCCGTCAGCCACGACCCACACAGACACCAGGATGAACAGGTACAGTAGGTATAGAGCTACTCTTTTCTGAAACACACTATAAGCATGATCACACCTCCACCATGTCTACGGTGTAGCTGCCAAGCCAGCCATGCAACATACAGTATAGGATACACAGGCCATGTGGAAATCAATGTAATAAAGTAGCCTATGTGAAACGTAGGTTCACTAGATATACATAGTTATTACTGTACGTACGCAATGCCAAAAAACCCACATGGCAATCCTGCATACTTGCACACCAGTTTATAGCTGTGGGGCTGCCCACGTCTGAGTATTTTTGCTACGCAACTAAGTAGAATCATTTTGCGTCGCTATTTGTAGTTCTTGCATTGCTTACTACTTATGGTCAAGGCTAGTATGACGGTGGATTCCCAGGCTTTAATTATTATTTTAAACCTGGATAATTGATTTCCTGTTAAGAAATTCAGAGATGTGTCATTTTAAATTAGTGTGTCAATCATTAAGTGGTTTCTCAGCAGAAGTGAAGGTTATTTTTGCACCATGGTCTTCCTGTACCCCATTGAAGTACAGTACAAGGAAGTCAATCATCTATAGTTCTGTCTGAATTGTGTGATGTCATCTCCCTGGACGCTTCTGTCTCTTCTATGAGACAGATTCCACTCACTTACATTGAGGTGGGCATTAGTGGTGAAATGCTTTGTAGTATGATTGCCATAGTTGATGACAATGAGCCACATGTCATTGGATTTTAGTCCGTTTTCTTCCTTCAGTGCATTTTCAGAAACATCCTGAATCGGATTAAATTGAAGTCTTCAAGTGTACCATTTTCATAATACTGTATATAACTATTCTTATAATCTAGACCACCAACTGATGGATCATGCTTTAGGCTAATTGAACACTTACATCCCCCCCAGGGTTGTATCTAGCCAGTCACTCTTAACGACAGCACCAGCTACTCATTCAGAAGAGGAGAGGACAGCCACATCTGAAGAAGACCTGAAAACAGAAGAGATACAAGGTGTGTATTACCAGCGTGTTTCACACAAACCTTTTCTCATAGGGACGAGTCAATCCTCATTTCAGATGTGCACGTGTAACTCACATTTCTGTGCTAGAGGTCATTGACATGAATTGACATGTTCTCATTGACATCAATGCATGGTGTACATAAGACTTGAGTTATGCAGGTGACTCAAGTTAGGATTCAAACAATAGTGCTGTTGCTTTGCTACCCTCTCATGTTCCTGTGAATAGCCTGAGGTCTCACACCAAATGCGGGCTCACTACCATGGGAACCCTTCACCTCATACCCTCTTGCAGTCAATCTCAGTCCATGGGGTGGTTTTGCACACAGACGCACATTGTTGTCCCATCTCTATTTGCTTAGAGATCGGTAGTAGAGAAAGCCCAAAGTTCAGCCTAGGGATTTCAGGAAGGATTTCAGACACAATCCTCTCCTGCTGGATTACAGTGTCACTGGTTCTCTAGTGTTTCTGTCTACCCTCTTCTAGAACAGTTACACGGGTTCTCTAGTGTTTCTCTCTACCCTCTTCTAGAACAGTTACACGGGTTCTCTAGTGTTTCTCTCTACCCTCTTCTAGAACAGTTACACGGGTTCTCTAGTGTTTCTCTCTACCCTCTTCTAGAACAGTTACACGGGTTCTCTAGTGTTTCTGTCTACCCTCTTCTAGAACAGTTACACGGGTTCTCTAGTGTTTCTGTCTACCCTCTTCTAGAACAGTTACACGGGTTCTCTAGTGTTTCTGTCTACCCTCTTCTAGAACAGTTACACGGGTTCTCTAGTGTTTCTGTCTACCCTCTTCTAGAACAGTTACACTGGCTCTCTAGTGTTTCTGTCTCAATTACCTTAGCTTTCTTGGTAACAGGAACAATGGTGGCCCTCTTGAAGCATGTGGGAACAGCAGACTGGGATAAGGATTGATTGAATATGTCCGTAAACACACCAGCCAACTTGTCTGCGATGCTCTGAGGACGCGGCTGGGGATGCCGTCTGGGCCTGCAGCCTTGCGAGGGTTGACACGGCTGCAGTGAAGGACAGCCCGCAGGTTTTGGTAGTGGGCTGTGTCAGTGGCACTGTAGTGTCCTCAAAGCGAGCAAAGAAGTTGTTTAGTCTGTCTGGGAGCAAGACATCCTGGTCCACGACGGGGACCAGGATGTCTTGCTTATAGTCTTATAGTCTGTGATTGACTGTAGACCCTGCCACATACCTCTCGTGTCTGAGCTGTTGAATTGCGACTCTACTTTGTCTCTATACTGACGCTTAGCTTGTTTGATTGCCTTGCGGAGGGAATAGCTACACTGTTTGTATTCTGTCATGTTTCTGGTCACCTTGCCCTGATTTAAAAGCAGTGGTTCGCACTTTCAGTTTTGCGCGAATGCTGCCATCAATCCACGGTTTCTGGTTGGGAATGTTTTAACAGACGCTGTGGGTACAACATCGCCGATGCACTTTCTAATGATCCCGCTCACCGAATCAGCATATACATCAATGTTGTTCGCCGCAATGCGGAACATATCCCAGTCCACGTGATCGACGCAATCTTGAAGCGTGGAATCCGATTGGTCGAACCAGCGTTGAACAGACCTGAGCACGGGCGCTTCCTGTTACACTGGCTCTCTAGTGTTTCTGTCTACCCTCTTCTAGAACAGTATTAGTTTCTGTATTTCACTATGGGATACGCCCCTAGCGTTTGATATATAGCACAGGGCAGTCGGTCGTCAGGATAAGCTTGTCTGGCAATACGGGAGTCAGTATATCCCATAGTGAAATACTGAAACTAATACATAAGAGAACTGTAGATTATAACTGTAACCCCGGTTCTCTGATAGTATGAGTGAAGTATTTCACTAGAACACCCTCCTTGCATGAGTAGGGAATAGGTGTGGCTTATTCTTGAATGACTCAGATGTTATGTTGGGCTCTTTTATAGGGTAGGAGGGATACCCTTTCCCGACTCGCACGTCTCGACGTCCAGCCAATCATGGCTGGAGTAGTGTAGTAATGCTTCTGACAAATACACTGGGGGCGTATCCCATAGTGAAATACCTCACTCATACTATCAGAGAACCGGGGTTACAGTCATAACCTATAGTTCTTGTGTTTCTGTCTTCTAGAACAGTTACAGTACATATACCCAATTCAACATTTATTAAAGAGGAACTGTGTTAGAAGTGTAGAAAATACCCCAAAGTGTTAAGCTTTTAGTCTTGAATTACAAACCAGTCGCTAAAGTGTGTGTGTGTGTGTGTGTGTGTGTGTGTGTGTGTGTGTGTGTGTGTGTGTGTGTGTGTGTGTGTGTGTGTATGTGCGTGCAGAGCGAGCACCATGTAGAGCAGCTGTAGAAAGTGAACAGCAGGAGCCCAGCACAGCAGGTAGCTCAGGGACTTGCCCTGATAGACAGGACAGTCAGCCAGTGAGAAGCCAGGATAGCCAGGCCAGGAAGTCAGTCAGAAGGCCTGCCCCAGAGGACAGCTCTCGCAAGAGGAAGCTAGAGGAACCACATGGAGAGAAGGGTGAGTGAGGACAAATGGCACCCTATTCCCAATGTGTAGTGCACCATTTCTGACCATGGCCTATGGGGATCTGGTCTAAAGTAGTGCACTACTGTGTATATAGGGAATAGGGTGCCTTTTGGGATGCACACAGACAGAACAGAAGGCTGTCAATGGTTGTTATAATGGCTTATACGTTTTTAGAGAGTGGATTGAGTGAGTTCTAGAGAGCAGTGAGAGTCTGAGAACAGCTGCTAGCTGCTTCCCCTGTACCAAGGGTGGCCAAAACCTGGGTCGTATTCATAAGTGCACACCGTAGCTAAATGTTTTGCAATGAAAAATGAAAACAAGCGTTTCTTATTGGACAAGTTCAGGACTCCCTGTTTCGGTACATTTCCTTCTGTTTGGTTTCTACTTAATCCCAATGGCCACCTTTCCTTATCTCCTTTCCCCCACGACCACTGATCTTCCATGTCACCATGGGTGAAAGGGTATTGTAGAAACCCCATCCACTACTATTCAAAGGTAATGAAGAACGGATGCTCTTTGAGAGGACTGGGACACAGTCCCAATCTTCAGGCCCCTTCTAAAAATCATCCCTTCATATCCATATAGTCAAGACTGTACAATATGGGTTTTGTATAAACTTAAAAAGGACACGTGTATATAAAAATGTTTACTTTGTTAATAGGAGGAAAAAATATCAAGAAACGAACAATAAAAGAACTGGTTAGTACTTTAACACTTCATTCTTACAGTTGAATGCTTACTGTGTGATACGTTTACCCAAAGGCAAGTACTGGCACCATGCAATAACCCAGTCACTTGTGTTGTGTTGTGACTTCTCTTCTCCATGACAGGGAAAGGGCGCTGGCTTTGTGCCAGACAAGATAAGCTTTTCTACCCATTATGTTCAGAAGTGAATCTAAACAAAGAAAAGCAAATGTGTTGTAAAAATGTCTGCATCGTTTTTCCAGCTGTTTCCTACTGAAAATATGTCAAGTGGCAACATGCATAAGTAGAGGCTTCCACTTCGATCACACTGACAGCGTCCTTCTGCAAAATAGTACGCAACATCTGGATATGCATGTTCCGAATGTTCAACATTCACCTTCTGCTACCATTTCTGTCATGTCGTCTCTGCAGACAGTTTGACACATCGATAAATCCACCGTATGCACCACACCGAACGCTCTGCAATGCTGCAAGGCAAACGCAGCGTTTTCATTGGAAATGAATGTACTTCTGGTGTACCAAAATGCAATGACTCTGTCTGTGTGATGGAAGCGTTAGTCTGTAGCACAGTGAATTGTAGTGCCATCTCCTGAAAAGCATGGGTATTGGGAATTCCTTTAAAGCTGCAGCAGGATTGCTGAGAAGGCGAGACTGTAAAGTTGTTGTTCTGTGTGATCCATCCAGTGTCTGTATCGGTATCCGAGGACACGGACCAGGCCTCGGTAGACGGACAGGACAAACCCTCTGACTCAGACCAACCCAAAGCCGCCAAAAAGAATCGCTGCTTCTCCTGCCGCAAGAAAGTCGGCCTCACGGGTAAGGTTCTGACACATTCTCCTGTTGGCTTAGTGCAGTGACTTAATAGTTCCCATTTTCTCGCTCTGTGTCTGCATGTACTTTATATCCTGGAGATACATTTGGCGGTCAGCCATTTTCTTTTTTCTTTTACCTTCATACTCTTCCGTCTGTGTTCCCAGGCTTCGACTGCCGATGCGGCAACGTGTTCTGCGGCATGCACCGGTACTCAGACGTTCACAACTGCACTTTCAACTACAAGGCCGACGCAGCGGAGAAGATCAGGAAAGCCAACCCTGTCTGCGTCGGGGAGAAGATACAGAAGATCTGAACACATGTTTGCTGAGAATCGATGTCCACCCGGAAGTCTGCGCTTTTAGATGACCCATCAACCACCTCTTCCTCTTTTGATTTGAAGTTGTTTATGTGAGCAACGCTCCATTCCCATCGGACACTTTAAAATCATGCATGTCAGCTGCAAAAACTGTCTTTGGAAATGTATTTTTACTTAACCTGTTTCCTTTTGTAGTTTTAATTATTTTATCCCTTAAATGTTGTGGTTTATGAAAAATCTGAAGATTTAAACCGTTACAATATTTAGATTGATTAATTGGGCTTTAATTACTTTGTTGGCTACTACTGGAAAGGCTGTGTTTTTCTAGTGTTTTTTTAACAAAAAACAAGCATGTTAAAAAGCATCAAGGATATTTCCATTCCTCCTTTATGTAGCCTGACAAAGACAACGGAACAGATTGTGTTTTACATTATCAGCGAGAGAGCAGAAACCAGGATTGCGCCGTTGCTCCCAGACCTTTTTGTATAATTGAGTCATTTTAAAGACTGTGTGATCTGCTGTGTAAAAGAGTGTATGTTTATCATATGATTATGAATAGCCTGTATGCATGTTTCCGCTTGTGCGTTTGAGGATTATAAAGTTCATTTATGGGTGCACAGGAGTATGACCTGAATCTATTGTTCTGTATTTATGTTAGTTTATTCACTGTCTTAACTTTGATCTGAATAAAGCTCTAACACATTTTAGAAAATTTGAAACGTGATGCATTTGGTACAATTTTCTCCGAAAACAAATGAAGTAAGGTCCAAAAAGTGGTTTGGGATGTTAATGAGTACTGTCATATAATGCCTTTACACAGGCAGCCCAATTCTCATAGTTTTTATTACTCATTTGCATTTTGACCAGTCAGATCATCTCTGAAAAATATGACTGAAAAGATTTTGTGATTGATCAAAATACCAATTTTGGGGGAGATCAGGATTATGCTGCTTGTGTAAACGCAGCTTAACAGTCTACTTCATTGATATCACAAAATAACGTCACTCGTAACTTTTTTAAATAGGGTAATATTTATCACACCCCAATCAATAAAGGGAAATCAGTTCTAGACCGCATCATTTTTGCTGAGTCATTTTCAAACCGTTTTGGGTTAATCACAGTTCTGGAAAAAGGGTGGATATAAGAGAGCGTTTCCTATTGGTCGTTGGTTGATTCTGTGGGAGGCGGGCTGTCCTATGGCTGCGGTCAACATCTGGAAGAAGTTACTCACGCTGTTGCTTACCTTGGAAGGTATACCGGAGTACAACTGCAATTTCAAAATGTCTTTTGTAAAAATTGACGAAAAGTCCGACTTCTCCTATCACAATTTACCATATGGCGTGTTCTCGACACCGGAAAATGTGAGTATGACGATAAATGTGTTGTACTTTTAGTTGAATCGGTTTTTCTACACCGTGTCCTGTGCCATAAAACGGGCATGTAAATTGATTTTCTTGGGATACAATGTTACAAACCACTGTGCAAACGTGAGGTTCTCTTGGATGAAACATTGTAGTTTACAAAGTAGCTTCTCCAATATCGTTCCATTTTGGTATTTCATTCCTGTTTACTGTTTTCACAAATGTCTCGTGTCACTTAGCCCAGGCACCGGATTGGGGTTGCGATTGGAGATCAGATTTTGGATTTGAGCGTTATAAAATCACTCTTCAGAGGCCCTGTGCTCTCCAATCACCAGGATGTGTTTGACCAGGTAAGGCCATCAACATGTATAATGCTCCTCAATGTCTCGTATTGATGGTTGATATTTCTTATCGGCACTGATGGCAATATACATTATGCATTCACCTGGAAATGTAACATGGCACGTTTACTATGTATCTCCACTAGTTTACTTACAGCTACATGTAGCTTATGTAGCCAATAGTGCAGTATGCTAGGAGTAGGTCTATTCAATGGCCATGATGCACTGCTTTTCTTCCTTGAGAAAATCCATACCAAGTCATCAATTAGGATGTATGCTTCATATATTGTGGACTATACAGTACATTAAATCTACAAGCGAGTAGTGTGAATTGGTTTGGAGTGTCTCCTCTCGCCCTCTGCCTGTGAATGGGTCCCTAATACTACTATTTCCATTTTTTTTTATTTGACCTTTATTTAACTAGGCAAGTCAGGTAAGAACAAATTCTTATTTTCGGCCTAGGAACAGTGGGTTAACTGCCCGTTCAGGGGCAGAACGACAGATTTGTACCTTGTCAGCTCGGGGGTTTGAACTTGCAACCTTCCGGTTACGAGTCCAACGCTCTAACCACTAGGCTACCCTGCTGCCCCTATTGTCTGGAGGCCTTGTGTGCTGCTGCCTCCCAACTGTCTCCCCCCTTCAGCTGGGTGCTGCTCTGACATAACAGGATCTGTTAAAGCACAATGGTGAATTCCTACTGGGAATTGTCTTTCGCCTGTCCAGTTCTGTCACATTAGTGCTGATGGGGGAATGAGACAAGGAGAGAAAGCCTCATCATGCTGTTGAAATCACATGAGGCATCAACAGGAAATGAAAGAAGAATATTTTCTGTCATGATTTCACTCCTTGAATTCAATCTTAAATGCACAGGTTCCCCCGAGGATATTTTCCCTCCTGGAACCCGGTTCCCCCCCATTTCCACCCCTGGGGGCGTCAATAAAGAGACCTGCTTGCATGAGTGAGAGCCGCCCCCACACCAACGTCAAAACAAATTGGACTTGCATTCAACTTGCAAACATGCCTGTTTTCTCTTGAAGGTTCTTCCTTTTGGGTTGTTTTCCCTGCCACTGTGCTGTTACTTGCTCCTCGGGGGTCCAGGCTGGGTTACTTGTTATGAGGACTATATACAGTAGAAAATCAAATAAGACTTTAGATATTTATGCGTTTCCTCCATCATATGTTCCAACCTCTCGACTAGCCGACCCTGAATGCGTTCATGGGTCTGGGGTACGAGGCATGGAGGGAGGCCAGGAGGACTCTTCAGCAGCTGCTGTCTGCCAACGAGACCACGCTCAGAGACGACGTCAGCCTCAGGAGCAGGTCAGCCTCCAGCACTTCTGTAGCACTTTTTTACAATTAAGGTATTTATTGGATTTTGCCATATGTAAGAAGCACTTCTATAGCACTTCTATATTCTATAACACTTCTATATTCTATAACACTTCTATACTTTATAGCACTTCTATATTCTAACACTTCTATACTTTATAGCACTTCTATACTTTATAGCTGTTGTAACTTTAATGTGTTAGAGTTAAAGTTTAAGTTTATTCTTTGAGCTGTATCTGTAAAGATATTTCTTTAGATTTATTTGCATATGTAATTGTATTGGGTTGTGTTGAATTACGCTTTTTGACTGCAAGTCCCAGAATGCCTTGCGAGAGGAATGAGTGATAACGCGCCAATTATGTGCAGGTGTTTGGTGATTGGGGCTGACTTTCCGACAGCATTTTACCTGCATTGCTCTGTACCAAAACAATTGTTGTTAAATGTAACGTGAACAAGTATTCTTACTAAAAGAAGCTTTCGTATCAAACCCGACGTCCCAAGTCATTACTTTGAAGTTAGTTAATCTAAAAATAACACTTCTATATTCAATAACACGTATATAATTTATAGCACTTCTATATTCAATAACACTTCTATAGTACTTCTATAACACTTCAACAGTTCATGTCAAATATATTGAATTATTATATTAATTGTTTAGGATATGGTTTTTGGCCGCAATCAGAATCATATTATGTTCTTGTATTCCCTTATCCTTTAATTTTCTATCGTGGTTTGTAGCATGTTTACTTTTCTGTAATGTGTGTGTGTTTATGTCTCAGAGCGTTCTTCCATAAGAGTTCAGCCATCATGCATCTGCCTGCTGAGATAGGTGAGTTGTTAAACAGTAGGACAAGAGGCAAGGAGTCTCTCCTGTCTCTTCACTGAGCTTGATGTGTCCTACAATTGTCCCTAAGCATATATCTAGGATCAGATTTATGGCTCTGCCATTGCTAACTTTACCTCTCAGTGGTATTAAACAAAATCTGACCCTGTATCAGATGAGAGGATCATCCAATGTGTTTGAGAAGGAAGCAAGGAGATAGGACGTGAGGAGTCAAGACAATGCAATTGAGGTGTTTGTATAATGCTTGAACAAGAGGGGGCGCTGTTAACCAATAGAACTTTACTAGTGATTGTGAGATTTGTTTGCTATCTAAATGTTGGTATCAAAGGTTCTGAAGGCTGATCATTGGTTCACTGTACATATTTAACAGTGTCACTTAATTGCCCTCTTTCTCTCTCTCCATCACACACACAAACATGCATCTATATATAACCACACACAGGTGACTACACTGACTTCTACTCATCCAGGGACCATGCCACCAATGTTGGCATTATGTTCCGAGGGAAGGAGAATGCCCTGATGCCCAACTGGTATGATATGACAACCAACACTTCATCTGTGTCCCAAATGGCATCCTATTCCCTTTATAGTGCACAACTTCTTTTTTTGTTTTACCTTTACTTAACTAGGCAAGTCAGTTAAGAACAAATTCTTATTTACGATGACGTACTACCAAACCCTAACGACGCTGTGACAATTGTGCCAATCACGGCCGGTTGTGAAGCAGTCTGGAATCGAACCAGGGTCTGTAGTGATGCCTCTAGCACTGAGATGCAGTGCCTTAAACTGCTGCGCCACTCGGCCCAAAAAGCTCTTGTCTAAGTAGTAAACTACAAAGGGAATAGGGTTCCCTGTAGGGTTCCCTGTTCCACAACTACACTGAGTGGACAAAACATTAAGAACATCTGCTCTTTCTGTGACATACTATCCAGGTGAAAGATATGATCCCTTATTGATGTCACTTGTCAAATCCTCTTCAATCAGTGTAGATGAAGGGGAGGAGACAGGTTAAATAATAATTTAATCATTGAGACAATTGAAACATAGATAGTGTATGTGTGCCGTTCAGAGGGTGAATGGGCAAGACAAAAGATTTGCATTTCAACGGGGTATGATAGTAGGTGGCAGGTGTACCGGTTTTTGTCATGAACTGCAACTCTGCTGGGTTTTACACACTGAACAGTTTCCTGTGTGTGTCAAGAATGGTCCACCACACAAAGGACATCCAGCCAACTTGACACAACTGTGGGAATCATTGGAGCCAACATGGGACAGCATCCCTGTGGAAGGCTTTTGACATCTTGTAGTCCATGCTCTGACGAATTGAGGAGGGGGGTTGCAACTCAGTATTAGAAAGGTGTTCTTAATGTTTTGTTCACTCAGTGTATATCTTTGTTTTTCATTCCCCACGTACTAACTAACCATATGATTAGATGTAGACAGAGTAACTCACTAACTAACCATATGATTAGATGTAGACAGAGTAACTCACTAACTAACCATATGATTAGATGTAGACAGAGTAACTCACTAACTAACCATATGATTAGATGTAGACAGAGTAACTCACTAACTAACCATATGATTAGATGTAGACAGAGTAACTCACTAACCATAATTAGATGTAGACATATAACTAACCATATAGATGTAGACAGAGTAACTCACTAACTAACCATATGATTAGATGTAGACAGAGTAACTCACTAACTAACCATATGATTAGATGTAGACAGAGTAACTCACTAACTAACCATATGATTAGATGTAGACAGAGTAACTCACTAACTAACCATATGATTAGATGTAGACAGAGTAACTCACTAACTAACCATATGATTAGATGTAGACAGAGTAACTCACTAACTAACCATATGATTAGATGTAGACAGAGTAACTCACTAACTAACCATATGATTAGATGTAGACAGATTAGATGTAGTAACTCACTAACTAACCATATGATTAGATGTAGACAGAGTAACTCACTAACTAACCATATGATTAGATGTAGACAGAGTAACTCACTAACTAACCATATGATTAGATGTTAGATGTAGAGTAACTCACTAACTAACCATATGATTAGATGTAGATTCTCAAAACCATCCACTAGAAGTCAAACTCTCACTAACTAACCATATGATTAGATGTAGACAGAGTAACTCACTAACTAACCATATGATTAGATGTAGACAGAGTAACTCAAACTAACCATATGATTAGATGTAAAGAGTAACTCACTAACTAACCATATGATTAGATGTAGACAGAGTAACTCACTAACTAACCATATGATTAGATGTAGACAGAGTAACTCACTAACTAACCATATGATTAGATGTAGACAGAGTAACTCACTAACTAACCATATTGGTCAGGTTCTCTGAAAACCATCCACTAGAAGTCAAACTCCTCAGATAACAATGTAGCTTTTCTTGTTTGAGTTTTTATCTCTTCTGGTGGTTATTTGGAGAGAGACACGGTGAGAAATATAAATGATAAATAAAAAGAGAGATAGAAGAGGAGAGAATAAGAGGGAGAGGGAAAAATAAGAAAAGAGAAAGGATGAAATAAGAATTAAAAGTGAGAGAACAAGATAGAGAGGGAGAAAGAGAGAGAAACGTGCTAAGGTCTGGTGCTGTACTGTGACCTATGATGTGTGAGGGACACAATTAGTTTTCTCTAATTGACTTCAGTTCTTTCACACACTGCACCATCCTTCCAGTCAGTCTGCAGTCCAACACTGCACCATCCTTCCAGTCAGTCAGTCTGCAGTCCAACACTGCACCATCCTTCCAGTCAGTCAGTCTGCAGTCCAACACTGCACCATCCTTCCAGTCAGTGAGTCTGCAGTCCAACACTGCACCATCCTTCCAGTCAGTCTGCAGTCCAACACTGCACCATCCTTCCAGTCAGTGAGTCTGCAGTCCAATACTGCACCATCCTTCCAGTCAGTGAGTCTGCAGTCCAACGCTGCACCATCCTTCCAGTCAGTCAGTCAGTGAGTCTGCAGTCCAACACTGCACCATCCTTCCAGTCAGTGGGTCTGCAGTCCAACACTGCACCATCCTTCCAGTCAGTCAGTCAGTGAGTCTGCAGTCCAACACTGCACCATCCTTCCAGTCAGTCAGTCAGTGAGTCTGCAGTCCAACACTGTGCCATCCTTCCAGTCAGTCAGTCAGTGAGTCTGCAGTCCAACACTGAACCATCCTTCCAGTCAGTCAGTCAGTGAGTCTGCAGTCCAACACTGTGCCATCCTTCCAGTCAGTCAGTCAGTGGGTCTGCAGTCCAACACTGCACCATCCTTCCAGTCAGTCAGTCAGTGAGTCTGCAGTCCAACACTGTACCATCCTTCCAGTCAGTGAGTCTGCAGTCCAACGCTGCACCATCCTTCCAGTCAGTCAGTGAGTCTGCAGTCCAACACTGCACCATCCTTCCAGTCAGTTAGTGAGTCTGCAGTCCAACACTGCACCATCCTTCCAGTCAGTCAGTCAGTGAGTCTGCAGTCCAACACTGCACCATCCTTCCAGTCAGTCAGTCAGTGAGTCTGCAGTCCAACACTGTTCATATGGCTGTTCATATGGCTGTTGTCTTTGTCACGGGTTGGGAACCTCTATGTAGAACCTCTCTTCTTTCTGTCTCTCTTTCCATGTTTCTTCATTTCTTACTCTCTGGATCCGTATTTCTGTATTTGTACAATGCTATAAACAAACGGATTGATTGGCTGAACGATTGCCTGACTGATTGACTAGCTGTTTGTTTGACTGGCTGGCTGCCTGGCTGACTGACACATTGACTGGCTGGCTAACTGACTGACTGACTAATTGCCTGTTTATTGGACTGGCTGGCTGGCTGAATAATTGATTGGTAGCCTCAAGGTTAGAGTGTTGGGCCAGTAACCAAAAGGTTGCTGGTTCCAATCCCGGAGCTGATACGGTGAATTGTTTTTGTCCCTGTGCCCTTGAGCAAGGCACTTAACCCCAATGTCTCTAGGGCTCTTGACAATGGTGATCACACTCTCTGTGGCTGTCTTAGGGGGAGTTGGGATTTGCAAGAAACACTTGTGTGACAAATATTAGCCCCCCCCTCCCCCCAAATGATTATTATGTTTGTTTGACTGACTGATTGTGTCCCTCAGGTTGAGGCTGCCCGTGGGGTATCATGGCAGGGCCTCTTCCATAGTGGTGTCTGGGACCCCCATACGCAGACCCTCTGGACAGATGAGACCCGACCAATGTAATGAAACACAATGCCTAGTCTGAAAATCAAAGCAGACTCTGAATTCAAAGAGAAACACACACACACACAAAAAACCTCTCAGACCAGTGTCACTTTGTTTTTGTGTCCCTCACTAACGGTCTTCCTCTTCCATTGTGTTCTCTCTTAGCTAAGCCTCCTGTGTTTGGCCAGTCCAAGCAGCTGGACATTGAGCTGGAGATGGTCAATATACACTTTATATAGCTACACTTTATTACAACCAAGGAGATGTTTCATATCAATGGCATCACAAAACAATGATCTGTCTCTCTCACTCTCTTTCTCTGCCTTTTGTCTAATTTCTCTCTCTCTCTCTCTGTCTCTCTCTGTCTCTTTCTCTCTCGCTGGCTCTCTCTCTCTGTCGCTCCCTCTCTCACTGGCTCTCTTTCTCTCTCTATGTCGCTCTCTCTCTCGATGGCTCTCTTTCTCTCTGTCGCACTCTCTCTCGCTGGCTCTTTTTCTCTCTGTCGCACTCTCTCTCGCTGGCTCTTTTCTCTCTCTGTCTCTCTCTCTCTCGCTGGCTCTCTTTCTCTCTCTATGTCTCTCTCTCGCTGGCTCTCTTTCTCTCTCTATGTCGCTCTCTCTCACTGGCTCTCTTTTTCTCTATCTCTCTCTCTCGCTGGCTCTCTCTCGCTCTCTCTCTTTTTCTCTGTCTCTCTCGCTGGCTCTCTCTCTCTCTCGCTGGTTCTCTGTCTCTCTCTCTCTCTCTCTCTCGCTGGCTCTCTGTCTCTCTCTCGCTGGCTCTCTGTCTCTCTCGCTGTCTGTCTCTCTCTCTTTCTCTCTCTGTCTCTCTTTCTCTCTCTCTCTCTTTGTCTCTCTTGCTGGCTCTCTGTTTCTCTCTTTCTCTCTCTGGTCTCTCTCTTTCTCTCTCTCTCGCTGGCTCTCTCTCGCTGGCTCTCTTTCTCTGTCTCTTGCTGGCTCTCTTTCTCTATGTCTCTCGCTGGCTCTTTTTTTCTCTCTCAGGCATTCTTTGTAGGTGGAGGTAATCGTCTTGGTGAGCCCATTCCCATAGAGAGAGCCCACCAACACATCTTTGGCATGGTGCTAATGAATGACTGGAGTGGTAAGGCCTCACACACACACAGTTATACACTCACTCACTCTCAGACTCATGCACACACACACACACACATGAGTACACACACAGTCACTAACAACTACACACACACTCACACGCTTACTCACTCATGAGAACACTCACAAGTCACGATAACACACACACACTTACTCACTTATTTACACACTCGTATGTGCATACACACACACCTACACAGCCCACCTCACTTTAAGACATAAATTAATAAGCACCATACCGTATTTCTTTATTTTCAAAATAATGTATCTATCGACTATAACAGCCAATAGTAGAATCATTAGCCAAAAATGATATATCAGTAAATGAAAAATCCTAACGTCAATAACACTAATTGAAAAACATCCACTTTCCATAATAATACTAACTTAAGTTCCTTAATTTAGTTCTGCGTTATACATTTTGTGTAAACATTCCATATTTAGTCACTGGGATCAGGATAAGTTACTCAGGAAAACATGACAGGTTATTTTTATTGATGAGGCAGAAGGATCTCAGGGGGAGGAGTGGTTTCGACTGTAGATCGTCTTCTCTCCATCTCTCTCTTTCTGTCGCGATCTGTCTCTCTCTGTGTCTCTTTCTCTCTCAAGAGAACATCCCTGGTCATCCCTACTGCCTCTGATCTGTCGGACTCAATAAACACAAATGCTTTGTTTGTAAATGATGTCTGAGTGGTGGAGTGTGCCCCTGGCTATCTGTAAATGATGTCTGAGTGTTGCAGTGCGCCCCTGGCTATCTGTAAATGATGTCTGCGTGGTGGAGTGTGCCCCTGGCTATCTGTAAATGATGTCTGAGTGTTGCAGTGCGCCCCTGGCTATCTGTAAATGATGTCTGAGTGGTGGAGTGTGCCCCTGGCTATCTGTAAATGATGTCTGAGTGGTGGAGTGTGCCCCTGGCTATCTGTAAATGATGTCTGAGTGGTGGAGTGTGCCCCTGGCTATCTGTAAATGATGTCTGAGTGGTGGAGTGTGCCCCTATCTGTAAATGATGTCTGAGTCTGTAAATGATGTCTGAGTGGTGGAGTGTGCCCCTGGCTATCTGTAAATGATGTCTGAGTGGTGGAGTGTGCCCCTGGCTATCTGTAAATGATGTCTGAGTGGTGGAGTGTGCCCCTGGCTGTCTGTAAATGATGTCTGAGTGGTGGAGTGTGCCCCTGGCTGTCTGTAAATGATGTCTGAGTGGTGGAGTGTGCCCCTGGCTGTCTGTAAATGATGTCTGAGTGGTGGAGTGTGCCCCTGGCTGTCTGTAAATGATGTCTGAGTGGTGGAGTGTGCCCCTGGCTGTCTGTAAATGATGTCTGAGTGGTGGAGTGTGCCCCTGGCTGTCTGTAAATGATGTCTGAGTGGTGGAGTGTGCCCCTGGCTGTCTGTAAATGATGTCTGAGTGGTGGAGTGTGCCCCTGGCTGTCTGTAAATGATGTCTGAGTGGTGGAGTGTGCCCCTGGCTGTCTGTAAATGATGTCTGAGTGGTGGAGTGTGCCCCTGGCTGTCTGTAAATGATGTCTGAGTGGTGGAGTGTGCCCCTGGCTATCTGTAAATGATGTCTGAGTGGTGGAGTGTGCCCCTGGCTGTCTGTAAATGATGTCTGAGTGGTGGAGTGTGCCCCTGGCTGTCTGTAAATGATGTCTGAGTGGTGGAGTGTGCCCCTGGCTGTCTGTAAATGATGTCTGAGTGGTGGAGTGTGCCCCTGGCTATCTGTAAATGATGTCTGAGTGGTGGAGTGTGCCCCTGGCTATCTGTAAATGATGTCTGAGTGGTGGAGTGTGCCCCTGGCTATCTGTAAATGATGTCTGAGTGGTGGAGTGTGCCCCTGGCTATCCATAAATTTAAAAAACAAGTGTGCCGTCTGGTTTCTTAAATATAAGGAATTTGAAATTATTTTTACTTTCACTTTGTATACTTAAGGATATTTAAAACCAAATACTTTTACTCTTTTACTCAAGTAGTATAATGCTGGGCGACTTTCACTTTTAATGTTCTATTAAGGTATCTTTACTTAAGTATGGCAATTGGGTACTTTTACCACCACTGTAGGGAATAGGGTGCTATTTGGAACGCAGCCTACTAGGCTTCACCTTATTGGTCGTTTGCCAGATCCCATATCGACTCCAATGCTTCCCACAGTTGTGTCAAGTTGGTTGGATATCCTTTGGGTGGTGAACCATTCTTGATACACACAGGAAACTGTGGAAAAACCCAGCAGCGTTGCAGTTCTTGACACAAACCAGTGCGCCTGGCACCTACTACCATACCCTGTTCAAATGCACTTAAATATTTTGTCTTTCCCATTCACCCTCTGAATGGCACATATACACACTGTCTCAATTGTCTCAAGGCTTAATAATCCTTATTTATCCTGTCTCCTCCCCTTCATCTACACCGATTGAAGTGGATTTAACAAGTGACATCAATAAGGGATTTTAGCTTTCACCTGGTCAGTCTGTCATGGAAAAGGCAGGTGTTCATAATGTTTTGTCCCCTCAGTGTATTAGCACTCTAAGGGCTTTGGTCAAAAGGAATGCACTATATAGGGAATAGGGTGCCATTTGGGATGTGTTTTCCACCCCTGCGGCTCAGACTCCCAGATGTAAGGGAGTCTGAGCCAGGTTCCACCTGGGTTAATATGTAGAGTAGAGGGGTACTGATAGTTGAAATAGATTTTCCTGCTGACTACAGTACATGATCATTTATCACATCCCTCAACACAATATTTCATAGAATAGTTCCTGGATTGTCAATGGTCAAAAAGACCAGTAGTTCAGTTGAACATCCCACAACTTCACCTACACAATACCAAGGTTTTGAAGCTATGCAAAGGTACTGTTAGTACAGGTACTTTAGCTGTGTTGGTCTACGATCATCCAATCAACATAGGATGGACTCATCACTGGGCAGGTTACATAGTATTCAAACCTACCTTTGATCTGTGTGTCCACTGAGAAATATTCAGTAAATACCAGCATCTAATGGTAAAATAAAGGGTAACCACTCTTCTTCCTGTGTGTGTTCCAGCCAGGGATATCCAGGCGTGGGAGTACGTTCCTCTGGGTCCGTTTCTGGGGAAGAACTTTGGGACAACCATCTCACCCTGGGTGGTTCCTATGGAGGCCCTGCTGCCCTTCGCTGAGCCCAACACTGTCCAGGTGAAGAACACAAACAGTATAGTAGTGTAATATAGTATAGACCTGGTGGTCCTGCTGCCCTATAGCATACTGCAGGTGGTCTGGATGTATTTTACATTATGGGTGGTCTGGATGTATTTTACATTACATTATGGGTGGTCTGGGTGTATTTTACATTACATTATGGGTGGTCTGGATGTATTTTATATTACATTATGGGTGGTCTGGGTTATTTTACATTACATTATGGGTGGTCTGGATGTATTTTATATTACATTATGGGTGGTCTGGATGTATTTTATATTACATTATGGGTGGTCTGGATGTATTTTACATTACATTATGGGTGGTCTGGATGTATTTTACATTACATTATGGGTGGTCTGGATGTATTTTATATTACATTATACTGTGGATGGTGAGGATGTATTTTACATTACATTATATGTGGATGGTCTGGATGTATTTTACATTACATTATACTGTGGATGGTCTGGATGTATTTTACATTACATTATACTGTGGATGGTCTGGATGTATTTTACATTACATTATACTGTGGATGGTCTGGATGTATTTTACATTACATTATACTGTGGATGGTCTGGATGTATTTTACATTACATTATACTGTGGATGGTCTGGATGTATTTTACATTACATTATACTGTGGATGGTCTGGATGTATTTTACATTACATTATACTATGGATGGTCAGGATGTATTTTACATTATACTGTGGATGGTCAGGATGTATTTTACATTACATTATACTGTGGATGGTCAGGATGTATTTTACATTATACTGTGGATGGTCAGGATGTATTTTACATTACATTATACTATGGATGGTCAGGATGTATTTTACATTATACTACGGATGGTCAGGATGTATTTTACATTACATTATACTATGGGTGGTCTGGATGTATTTTACATTACATTATACTGTGGATGGTCAGGATGTATTTTACATTACATTATACTATGGATGGTCTGGATGTATTTTACATTACATTATACTGTGGATGGTCTGGATGTATTTTACATTACATTATACTATGGATGGTCAGGATGTATTTTACATTACATTATACTGTGGATGGTCAGGATGTATTTTACATTATATTGCGGGTGGTCTGGATGTATTTTACATTACATTATACTGTGGATGGTCTGGATGTATTTTACATTACATTATACTGTGGATGGTCAGGATGTATTTTACATTACATTATACTATGGATGGTCTGGATGTATTTTACATTACATTATACTATGGATGGTCTGGATGTATTTTATTTTATACTATGGATGGTCAGGACTATGGATGGTCAGGATGTATTTTACATTACATTATACTGTGGATGGTCAGGATGTATTTTACATTACATTATACTGTGGATGGTCAGGATGTATTTTACATTACATTATACTGTGGATGGTCAGGATGTATTTTACATTACATTATACTGTGGATGGTCAGGATGTATTTTACATTACATTATACTGTGGATGGTCAGGATGTATTTTACATTACATTATACTGTGGATGGTCAGGATGTATTTTACATTACATTATACTATGGATGGTCAGGATGTATTTTACATTACATTATACTGTGGATGGTCAGGATGTATTTTACATTATACTATGGATGGTCAGGATGTATTTTCCATTACATTATACTATGGATGGTCTGGATGTATTTTACATTAGATTATTATGTATTTTACATTACATTATACTGTGGATGGTCTGGATGTATTTTACATTACATTATACTGTGGATGGTCAGGATGTATTTTACATTACATTATACTGTGGATGGTCTGGATGTATTTTACATTATACTGTGGATGGTCTGGATGTATTTTACATTACATTATACTGTGGATGGTCTGGATGTATTTTACATTACATTATACTGTGGATGGTCTGGATGTATTTTACATTACATTATACTGTGGATGGTCTGGATGTATTTTACATTACATTATACTGTGGATGGTCTGGATGTATTTTACATTACATTATACTATGGATGGTCTGGATGTATTTTACATTATACTATGGATGGTCAGGATGTATTTTACATTATACTGTGGATGGTCAGGATGTATTTTACATTACATTATACTGTGGATGGTCAGGATGTATTTTACATTACATTATACTGTGGATGGTCAGGATGTATTTTACATTACATTATACTGTGGATGGTCAGGATGTATTTTACATTACATTATACTGTGGATGGTCTGGATGTATTTTACATTACATTATACTGTGGATGGTCAGGATGTATTTTACATTACATTATACTGTGGATGGTCAGGATGTATTTTACATTATACTGTGGATGGTCTGGATGTATTTTACATTATACTGTGGGTGGTCTGGATGTATTTTACATTACATTATACTGTGGATGGTCAGGATGTATTTTACATTACATTATACTGTGGATGGTCAGGATGTATTTTACATTATACTGTGGATGGTCTGGATGTATTTTACATTACATTATACTATGGATGGTCTGGATGTATTTTACATTACATTATACTGTGGATGGTCTGGATGTATTTTACATTACATTATACTGTGGATGGTCAGGATGTATTTTACATTACATTATACTGTGGATGGTCTGGATGTATTTTACATTACATTATACTGTGGATGGTCTGGATGTATTTTACATTACATTATACTGTGGATGGTCTGGATGTATTTTACATTACATTATACTGTGGATGGTCTGGATGTATTTTACATTATACTGTGGATGGTCAGGATGTATTTTACATTACATTATACTGTGGATGGTCTGGATGTATTTTACATTACATTATACTATGGATGGTCAGGATGTATTTTACATTACATTATACTGTGGATGGTCTGGATGTATTTTACATTACATTATACTGTGGATGGTCTGGGATGGTCTGGATTTTTTACATTATACTGTGGATGGTCTGGATGTATTTTACATTACATTATACTATGGATGGTCTGGATGTATTTTACATTACATTATACTGTGGATGGTCAGGATGTATTTTACATTACATTATACTGTGGATGGTCTGGATGTATTTTACATTACATTATACTGTGGATGGTTTGGATGTATTTTTACATTACATTATACTATGGGTGGTCTGGATGTATTTTACATTATACTGTGGATGGTCTGGATGTATTTTACATTACATTATACTGTGGATGGTCAGGATGTATTTTACATTATACTGTGGATGGTCTGGATGTATTTTACATTACATTATACTGTGGATGGTCTGGATGTATTTTACATTACATTATACTATGGATGGTCAGGATGTATTTTACATTACATTATACTATGGATGGTCTGGATGTATTTTACATTACATTATACTATGGATGGTCTGGATGTATTTTACATTACATTATACTGTGGATGGTCAGGATGTATTTTACATTATACTGTGGATGGTCAGGATGTATTTTACATTACATTATACTGTGGATGGTCAGGATGTATTTTACATTATACTGTGGATGGTCTGGATGTATTTTACATTACATTATACTGTGGATGGTCAGGATGTATTTTACATTACATTATACTGTGGATGGTCAGGATGTATTTTACATTACATTATACTGTGGATGGTCTGGATGTATTTTACATTACATTATACTGTGGATGGTCTGGATGTATTTTACATTACATTATACTGTGGATGGTCTGGATGTATTTTACATTACATTATACTGTGGATGGTCAGGATGTATTTTACATTACATTATACTGTGGATGGTCTGGATGTATTTTACATTGCATTATACATTATACTTATGGATGGTCTGGATGTATTTTACATTACATTATACTGTGGATGGTCTGGATGTATTTTACATTACATTATACTGTGGATGGTCAGGATGTATTTTACATTATACTGTGGATGGTCTGGATGTATTTTACATTACATTATACTGTGGATGGTCTGGATGTATTTTACATTACATTATACTGTGGATGGTCAGGATGTATTTTACATTACATTATACTATGGATGGTCTGGATGTATTTTACATTATACTGTGGATGGTCTGGATGTATTTTACATTACATTATACTGTGGATGGTCAGGATGTATTTTACATTATACTGTGGATGGTCTGGATGTATTTTACATTACATTATACTGTGGATGGTCTGGATGTATTTTACATTACATTATACTGTGGATGGTCAGGATGTATTTTACATTACATTATACTGTGGATGGTCAGGATGTATTTTACATTACATTATACTGTGGATGGTCAGGATGTATTTTACATTACATTATACTGTGGATGGTCAGGATGTATTTTATTTTATACTTGGATGGTCTGGATTATTTTACATTACATTATACTGTGGATGGTCTGGATGTATTTTACATTACATTATACTGTGGATGGTCTGGATGTATTTTACATTACATTATACTGTGGATGGTCTGGATGTATTTTACATTACATTATACTGTGGATGGTCTGGATGTATTTTACATTACATTATACTGTGGATGGTCTGGATGTATTTTACATTACATTATACTGTGGATGGTCAGGATGTATTTTACATTACATTATACTGTGGATGGTCAGGATGTATTTTACATTACATTATACTGTGGATGGTCAGGATGTATTTTACATTACATTATACTGTGGATGGTCAGGATGTATTTTACATTACATTATACTGTGGATGGTCAGGATGTATTTTACATTACATTATACTGTGGATGGTCAGGATGTATTTTACATTACATTATACTGTGGATGGTCAGGATGTATTTTACATTACATTAACACTTACATTTTCACCATTCAGGTAAGCTTTTAGTAATGAGAGCCAGTATCCACACTGTGTTAGAAAAAAAGGTGCCAACTAGAATCTAAAAGGGTTATTCAGCTGTCCCCGTAGGAGAACCCTTTGAAGAACCTGTTTGGTTCCAGGTAGAACCCTTTTGGGCTCAATTTTCTACATGGAACCCAAAAGGGTTCAACCTGAAACCAAAAAAGGTTCAACATGGAACCAAAAAGGGTTCTCCTATGGGGACAGCTGAAGAAGCCTTTTTTCTAAGAGTGTTGTGGCTCTTCATGCTCTTCTGTTTCCACTTCCTGTTTCAGGATCCAAAGCCCCTCCCTTATCTATGCCATGACGATGCCTTCACCTTCAACATTAACTTATTTGTGTCAGTGAAAGGTATGTTGGGTTTTACACAAACACACACAACACACACAGACACACAGTAAAAAGGAATTGTTGGTGAATGAGTGCCTTGCCTTGGTAATTAAGCACACACACAAGGGAGGTAATGATTTACCATTAAGAGCTTTGTATTCCTTACGACCAAGACTGTTCATTCTCTCTGTTCTGACTTTCTCTCTCTCTCCTGACTTTCTCTCTCCTGACTCTCTCTCTCCACTGACTCTCTCTCCACTGACTCTCTCTCCACTGATTCTCTGACTCGCTCTTTCCACTGACTCGCTCTCTCCACTTACTCTCTCTCTCTCTCACTTACTCTCTCTCTCTCTCCACTTACTATCTCCCTCTTCACTGATTCTCTCCACTGACTCTCTGTCCTGACTATCTCTCATGACTCTCCACTGACTCGCTAGCTTGACTATCTCTTCTGACTCTCTCCACTGACTCTCTGTCCTGATTTTCTGTCCTGACTCTCTCTCCAGTGACCTCTGTCCCTACTCTCTCATGACTCTCCAGTGACTCTCTGTCCTGACTCTCTCTCCTGTCTATCTCCACTGACTCTCCATCCTGACTCCCTCTCATGACTCTCCACTGACTCGCTGTCCTGACTCTCTCAACTGCTCTTCCTATGTATTCTGTGGTATTATTGAGGGGGTATATCAGGTGTTGATATCCTGTCTCAATCAACTGTTGTGGGTTGTTTTTTTCAGGAGAGGCAATGAAGGAAGCAGCCACTATATGCAAGTCCAACTTCAAGGTAAGCAGTTGAAGTAGACTTTGGATAGTTTACTACAGTTGCATCAATGTGCAGAGTTGTGGACTCGAGTCACATGACTTGGTCTCGAGTCTGACTCGAGTCACATATTTGATGACTTCAGATTCGACAGAAAATAAATTAACTTTAGGCTTGACTTTGACTTGGAGCCTCAAGACTTGGGACCCAAGTTTGACTTGAGACTGATGACTTGAAATAATTTGTCACTCATTTTGTGGCACACTACTCTCCACGTAGCCAGAGAGCCACAGATTGGCTAGTGAAACACACACATGGCCCTCTGTTTGGACCAGAAAATGGTAAATTAATACAGGTCTGGTGAGGTAGAGCAGTGTTTCTCGAAGCGAAGAAAGATTTATTTGTGGGGTCGTGAGCAATGTTCCCTCAATTTTTCTGGCACTGAGATAATTTAAGTTCTGATGAGCACAAACTTGAACGTTGTGAAAATGTTGTGCAACTTCCAGTGCATGTTTACTGTGAACACTGAGGCTGTATCTGCTTTAAGATCTTTTTAACAGTGACCAAGTAGGCTACACTGGCTATTTGATCATAATGGAGGCCTAACAGAGTGGAGAAAATGCATCCCATAACATTTTAACATGGAAGTAGCTGTTCTATCATTCAGCCTACAGTAACAGCCAATGTGTGGGGTTCATTGTAGTCCATAAAAAAATGCAGGGCTTGACATTAACCTGTTTATCCACTTGTCCTTCAGACAAGGAGGTGACTGAAAATGTTTTTGTGTTTGATGCAAGAAACCATTTGACAAAATCAAATTAATGATTATTCCCATACCATTATTACAGAGAATCAGACAGACTATGCTACCCTATGACTATTGGTTACTTAGTTTATTTAAGCCTGTCTCAAAATACAACACTGCCCCTTTAAGACAAAAATATATATGTTAATCGGTCTTGCTTTTCAAAGATATCTAGAAATGTACATGTTTTGTGTTCTTGTAGGAAGCTATCAATCATCTATTGCTGATGACAAATGATGTAGAACTGGGCTAATACCTCACTAAATAGCAAAGAATATGAACACGTGACTACATGAAGCTCTTGCTTTGATCTCAAAACAAGCACATCTACTCGTGACCACAGCTGTAAACACAGTCCAGTTCAAAGTTAATGGCATTGATCCATATATGGCAATGGTCATTTTGCATACAGGCCTACTGCAGCTCTGATTGGTTATGCCGCCAGTCTGTGTAGAGTAGGGCTGAGTCGTTGCAATAGAATCCTACTGTGATGCGTTCTGCCTACAACATCATCTCTAGCATGGTTAGTTCAGTATGTTGCATTGACAGAGGCTAATGTGTTGATTCCATCACAATCGCCACAGGAAAGGGAAACGATAGTGTTAACTAACAGGGAAAAGTCTAGAAAGTGGAGGGAGTCTCGTGTCTGATATTTCTTCTGTGAGCTGCACTGCATTCACAGACGACTGCACACCCCCAAAAGTTTAGAGGGAATGTTTGTTGTGAGTATGAAACAGAATTTTTTTAACTTTCAGGCATAGGCCCACGGTATTACACCAAATTATTGTCTAAAAAACATCTAATCTGTGCTTCAGAACCATCAAGTTGCACGTCTTGACTGTTGACCAATGAACAGTGATCTGCATTAGCTCACAAAGGCTCATATCCAGATTAGTCTTCAGAAAGCGTTTCATTGTCTCCGGTTTTGCCTGGTCAAAACAGAGTAAGACTACATTTATATTATCCATATAAAGTGAACCACGTATCTACAGTTTAGCAATCTACTACGGACACATCTTTTCCAGAACAATAACGCTAGGCTACGTGGCGATTTCATTGATCATTTTCAAATTTCAGATAATCCTAGTTTGGGTGGTAACTGGCTATATGTCTGAAGATAGCTGTAACATCACACAGCCTTGAATATTATGGGATAAAGAAGTAGAACTAACATATTCTGGTGAATTTATTAGGATATGTGTGAGGAAGAAAGGGTCTTCCCAGTTGGCAATGAGCTGCAGGCAGGTGGCCCTCCAGAGTGACAGGCAAGGTGCAGACAGGCGGCCCTCCAGAGTGACAGGCAAGCTGCAGGCAAGGTGCAGGCAGGCGTCCCTCCAGAGTGATCAGGCAAGGTGCAGGCAGGCGGCCCTCCAGAGTGACAGGCAAGGTGCAGGCAGGCGGCCCTCCAGAGTGACAGGCAAGGTGCAGGCAGGCGGCCCTCCAGAGTGACAGGCAAGCTGCAGGCAGGCGGCCCTCCAGAGTGACAGGCAAGCTGCAGGCAGGCGGCCCTCCAGAGTGACAGGCAAGCTCCAGAGTGACAGGCAAGGTGCAGGGCCCTCCAGAGTGACAGGCAAGCTGCAGGCAGGGCAAGGCAGGCCTCCAGAGTGAGGCAAGGCAGGCAGGCGGCCCTCCAGAGTGACAGGCAAGGTGCAGGCAGGCGGCCCTCCAGAGTGACAGGCAAGTTGCAGGCAGGCGGCTCTCCAGAGTGACAGGCAAGGTGCAGACAGGCGGCCCTCCAGAGTGACAGGCAAGTTGCAGGCAGGCGGCCCTCCAGAGTGACAGGCAAGGTGCCTCCGCTGCATACAGGCCTATTATCCTGGTTTCTCTGGACACCAGAGGAGTTAGAATATATCCCTAGTTGATATTGGCTGCTAACATGAATGACTTTCATCTTAAAATGAAGGTTTAAAATGCAGTTTATTTCTGTGTCTTGCACTTTGAAAAATGAATCTCTGTTTATGGCTGTAATGACAGGCTACATTTGCGCAGCGTAAGAGCGGGTCGCAAGCTTTGATCCATATTAAAATGAATTTTTACATAATAAAAATATTTAGTGGACAAAATAATGAAAAGGGCTGTCTGGTAGCCTCAATCAATAGACAAAATATTGTAGTTGAACAAGTCATTGTGTGTGTGTATGTATGTATGTATGTATGTATGTATGTATGTATGTATGTATGTATGTATGTATGTATGTATGTATATATATATATATATATTTTACTTGACTTGAACAAACTTGACTCAACATGCACTTAGAATGCAGAGACGAACTGTTCTACTCCAGACTTTGCTTGTGACTTGGTTGGGGCAATTCCATTTCAATTCCAGTCAATTCAGTAAGTACACGAAAATTCCAATTATTTTCAATGGGGAACATTTGGAATATGGTTTACTTTCTGAATTGGAATGCAGCTCTTATGGAATGCAGCTCTTATGGAATGCAGGACTGGCCCAGGGGTTTTGATGAGCTGTAGATGAGTTACATTAGCGATACATCACGGTCACTACTGTGATGTCTCTGACATGACAAATATGAACAACTTAAGAAAATAGTGACCTATCCCTATAGATAATTTGTAATCAGCAATAGATGATTGATTGCTTCCTTCATTGAGATACATTAGTGTTTACTGCATTAAAGGGATAGGTCACTCTATTTTCTTAAGTTGTTAATATTTGTCATGTCAGAGGCAGTTAAGAGTGCAGGAGTGACAGCATCTACGATGACCCTTACATGTCTTTGCCAGAGGCAACACAGGCTAACGGTTAGCATTGACCATTGAGTTTCAATGTTTCAACGCAAATGCCCATGAAATGAAAGACTTAGCGTAGATACTGTCACACTACTGGTCTCTAGACCACTTCTAAGGTAAGATACACATTACAAAATATAAAGGTAATATTACGATCATACACTGCTCAAAAAAATAAAGGGAACACTTAAACAACACAATGTAACTCCAAGTCAATCACACTTCTGTGAAATCAAACTGTCCACTTAGGAAGCAACACTGATTGACAATAAATTCCACATGCTGTTGTGCAAATGGAATAGACAACAGGTGGAAATTATAGGCAATTAGCAAGACACCCCCAATAAAGGAGTGGTTCTGCAGGTGATAACCACATGTACTGGCCTGTCTCCTGGTAGCGCCTCCATGCTCTGGACACTACGCTGACAGGCACAGCAAACCTTGCTAAAGCTTGCATTGATGTTCCATCCTGGATGAGCTGCACTACCTGAGCCACTTGTGTGGGTTGTAGACTCCCTCTCATGCTACCACTAGAGTGAAAGCACCACCAGCATTCAAAAGTGACCAAAACATCAGCCAGTTAGCATAGGAACTGAGAAGCGGCTCAGGTAGTGCAGCTCATCCAGGATGGCACATCAATGCAAGCTTTAGCAAGAAGGTTTTACTGTGTCTGTCAGCGTAGTGTCCAGAGCATGGAGGTTCTACCAGGAGACAGGCCAGTACATCAGGAGATGTGGAGGAGGCCGTCGGAGGGCAACAACCCAGCAGCAGGACCGCTACCTCTGCCTTTGTGCAAGGAGGAGCAGGAGGAGCACTGCCAGAGCCCTGCAAAATGACCTCCAGCAAGCCACAAATGTGCATGTGTCTGCTCAAACGGTCAGAAACAGTCTCCATGAGGGTGGTATGAGGGCCCGACGTCCACAGGTGGGGGTTGTGCACCAAGAACACCAAGATTGGCCAATTTGCCACTGGCGCCCTGTGCTCTTCACAGATGAAAGCAGGTTCACACTGAGAACATGTGACAGACGTGACAGTCTGGAGACACCGTGGAGAACGTTCTGCTGCCTGCAACATCCTCCAGCATGACCGGATTGGCGGTGGGTCAGTCATGGTGTGGGGTGGCATTTCTTTGGGGGCTGTACAGCCCTCCATGTGCTCGCAAGAGGTAGCCTGACTGCCATTAGGTACCGAGATGAGATCCTCAGTCCCCTTGTGAGACCATATGCTGGTGCCGTTGGCCCTGGGTTCCTCCTAATGCAAGACAATGCTAGACCTCATGTGGCTGGAGTGTGTCAGCAGTTTCTGCAAGAGGAAGGCATTGATGCTATGGACTGGCCCGCCCGTTCCCCAGACCTAAATCCAATTGAGCACATCTGGGACATCATGTCTCGCTCCATTCACCAAAGCCACATTGCACCACAGACTGTCCAGGAGTTGGCGGATGCTTTAGTCCAGGTCTGGGAGGAGATCCCTCAGGAGACCATCTGCCACCTCATCAGGAGCATGCCCAGGCATTGTAGGGAGGTCATACAGGCACGTGGATGCCACACACACACTACTGAGCCTCATTTTGACTTGTTTTAAGGACATTACATCAAAGTTGGATCAGCCTGTAGTGTGGTTTTCCACTTTAATTTTGAGTGTGACTCCAAATCCAGACCTCCATGGGTTGATAAATTTGATTTCCAATGATAATTTGTGTGATTTTTGTTGTCAGCACATTCAACTATGTAAAGAAAAAAGTATTTAATAAGAATATTTAATTCATTCAGATCTAGGATGTGTTATTTTAGTGTTCCCTTTATTTTTTGAGCAGTGTATATTACTAAATTTAATGATTTATGAAAATTGGGTGGACTACCCCTTTAACCAGAAGACGATATTAATAAATCCTGTGTGATTTAAGTCTCATTAGCCCTCTCTCTTGACAGCTGCAATTAGGAGGCTAATATCTGCCATTGTAGGCAAGTACTCAGTACTCACAGACTATGGTTATGTCCCAAATGGCACCCAAATCCCTACATGGTGCACTACTTTTGACCATCAGGAGAGCCCTACGGGACCTGTTCAACAGTAGTGCACTATGAAGAGAATAGAGTGCCATTTGGGACGTAACCAATATATTGGTAAGGTGAGTGAGTGGAGTCCATCAGCTTCTCTGATGAGAACGTTTCTTAGTCCAATGGCTTTGACTGATGAGGTACAGGAAATCTTTCTGACTGACTCACTGTCTCTTTTTGACCTGTCTTTCTGTGTGTTACAGTTATGTTGTATTAGTGGTATGTACAGGATGTCCATGACTCACTGTCTTTTTTGACCTGTCTTTCTGACAGTGTTGTATTAGTGGTAACAGGATGTCTTTCTGACTGACTCACTGTCTCTTTTTGACCTGTCTTTCTGTGTGTTACAGTTATGTTGTATTAGTGGTATGTACAGGATGTCTTTCTGACTGACTCACTGTCTCTTTTTGACCTGTCTTTCTGTGTGTGTTACAGTTATGTTGTATTAGTGGTATGTACAGGATGTCTTTCTGACTGACTCACTGTCTCTTTTTGACCTGTCTTTCTGTGTGTTACAGTTATGTTGTATTAGTGGTATGTACAGGATGTCTTTCTGACTGACTCACTGTCTCTTTTTGACCTGTCTTTCTGTGTGTGTTACAGTTATGTTGTATTAGTGGTATGTACAGGATACACATGGTATACACCGTCCAATCAAATGCTTACTTGCAGGTTCCTTCAATGCAACAACAATAACCAATAATAAAATATAAGACTACTAACATTAAGTAAATGGCTCAATAGAATAGAATAAACATTTTAACATCAGTAGAATACAGGAGGGCATAATTTATAGTCCAATATTGACATGTGTTCTGGGGAAGGGTGGATTGGGGCGCAAGTGTTTAAATTGTGCAGCATTGTATTCACATGGTGTGTGTGTGTTGGCGTGTGTCACTCACTTCTCTCTCCATCTCTCTCCTTCTCTCCAGTATATGTACTGGACTATGAAGCAACAGTTAGCCCATCACACAGTCAACGGCTGTAACGTCAGACCTGGAGACCTGCTGGCCTCAGGAACCATCAGTGGACCGGTGAGTGTGTGTGTGTGTGTGTGTGTGTGTGTGTGTGTGTGTGAGTGTGTGAGTGAGTGAGTGAGTGAGTGAGTGAGTGAGTGAGTGAGTGAGTGAGTGAGTGAGTGAGTGAGTGAGAGTGTGTGAGTGTGTGTGTGTGTGCATATACACTACCGTTCAAACGTTTGAGGTCACTTAGAAATGACCTTGTTTTCCATGAAAGCATATATGAAATGAGTTGGCATTCTAGTTGTCAATTTGTTGAGGTAATCTGAAGAGATTTCACCCCATGCTTCCTGAAGTATCTCCCACAAGTTGGATTGGCTTGATGGACACTTCTTACGTACCATACGGTCAAGCTGCTCCCAGAACCGCTCAATAGGGTTGAGATCTGGTGACTGTGCTGGTCACTCCATTATAGCCACAATACCAGCTGACTGCTTCTTCCCTAAATAGTTCTTGCATCATTTAGAGCTGTGCTTTGGGTCATTGTCCTGTTGTAGGAGGAAATTGGCTCCAATGAAGCGCCGTCCACAGGGTATGGCATAGAGTTGCAAAATGGGGTGATAGCATTTCTTCTTCAAGATCCCTTTTACCCTGTACAAATCTCCCACTTTACCACCACCAAAGCACCCCCAGGCCATCACATTGCCTCCACCATCCTTGACAGATGGCGTCATCACTCCTCCAGCATCTTTTCATTGTTTCTGCGTCTCATGAATGTTCCTCTTTGTGATCTGAACACCTCAAACTTAGATTTGTCTGTCCAATGTCTGTGTTGCCCATCTTAATCTTTTCTTTTTATTGGCCAGTCTGAGATATGGCTTTTTCTTTGCAACTCTGCCTAGAAGGCCAGCATCGCGGGGTCGCCTCTTCACTGTTGACATTGAGACTGTTTTTTTGCGGATACTATTTAATGAAGATGCCAGTTGAAGGCTCTGTTTCTCAAACTAGACACTCTAATGTACTTGTCCTCTTGCTCAGTTGTGCACCGGGGACTCCCACCTCCCACTTTCTATTCTGGTCAGAGACTGTTTGCGCTCTTCTGTGAAGGGAGTAGTACACAGCGTTGTACGAGATCTTCCATTTCTTGGTAATTTCTCGCATGGAATAGCCTTCATTTCTCAGAACAAGAATAGACTGACGAGTTTCAGAGAAAACGTCTTTGTTTCTGGCCATTTTGATCCTGTAATCGAACCCGCTGATGCTGCAGATACTCAACTAGTCTAAAGGCCAGTTTTCAGCTGTGCTAACAATTGCAAAAGGGTTTTCTAATGATCAATTACCTTCTAAAATGATAAACTTGGATTAGCTAACACAACGTGCCATTGGAACACAGGAGTGATGGTTGCTGATAATGGGCCTATGTTGATATTCCGTTAAAAAAAGCTGCTGTTTCCAGCTACAATAGACATTTACAACATTCACAATGTCTACCATGTATTTGTGATCAATGTGATGTTATTTTAATGGACAGAAAATGTGATTTTCTTTCAAAAACAAAGACATTTCTAAGTGACCCCAAACTATTGAACGGTAGTGTGTGTGTTATTCTGAGTGTGTCTGTGAACATTTTCTATCTGAATTAGTGTTTACATGTGTTCACATTTTACTGTGTATGTTCTGATGAGTTGTTGTTGTTTATTCAGTATTGACTGTCTCTCTCTCCTGACCCACTCACTGTCTCTCGCTCTGGCTGTCTGTCTCTCTCTCCTGACCCACTCACTGTCTCTCGCTCTGGCTGTCTGTCTCTCTCTCCTGACCCACTCACTGTCTCTCGCTCTGGCTGTCTGTCTCTCTCTCCTGACCCACTCACTGTCTCTCGCTCTGGCTGTCTGTCTCTCTCTCCTGACCCACTCACTGTCTCTCGATCTGGCTGTCTGTCTCTCTCTCCTGACCCACTCACTGTCTCTCGCTCTGGCTGCCTGTCTCTCTCTCCTGAGCCACTCACTGTCTCTCGCTCTGGCTGTCTGTCTCTCTCTCCTGACCCACTCACTGTCTCTCGCTCTGGCTGTCTGTCTCTCTCTCCTGACTCACTCACTCTCTCTCTCTCTTTGTCTCTGTCTCTCTCTCGCTCTGGCTGTCTGTCTCTCTTTGCCTGCCTGTCTCTGTCTGCCTGCCTGTCTCTCTCTCTCTCTCTCTCTCTGTCTCTCTGTCTCTCTACCTGTCTCTCTCTGTCTCTCTACCTGTCTCTCTCTGTCTCTGTGTGTAGGATCCAGACAGTTTTGGTTCTATGTTGGAGTTGTCATGGAAGGGTTCTAAGACCGTGGACCTGGGAGGAGGAGAGACAAGAACCTTCCTAAAAGATGGAGACGAGGTCACTCTTACAGGTGGGTGGAACCCTATTATACACACTGTTACAGACAGAACCTCTAGAGAAACCATGATGCAACCTTACTGAGCTCACTACAAACACTGATACAGACAGAACCTCTACAGAAGCCATGATGCAACCTTACTGAGCTCTCTACAAACACTGTTAGACAGAACCTCTACAGAAACCATGATACAACCTTACTGAGCTCACTACAAACACTGTTACAGACAGAACCTCTACAGAAACCATGATACAACCTTACTGAGCTCTCTACAAACACTGTTAGACAGAACCTCTACAGAAACCATGATACAACCTTACTGAGCTCTCTACAAACACTGTTAGACAGAACCACTACAGAAACCATGATACAACCTTACTGAGCTCACTACAAACACTGTTAGACAGAACCTCTACAGAAACCATGATGCAACCTTACTGAGCTCACTACAAACACTGTTAGACAGAACCTCTACAGAAACCATGATGCAACCTTACTGAGCTCACTACAAACACTGTTAGACAGAACCTCTACAGAAATCAAGAGACAACTCTCTTGTTGTTTAGATGTACATTTTGGGTATTTAGCTGACAGTCAGTGCATTCAACAATGAAACTGTATTGCTCAGTTGGTAGAGCATGGCACTTCTATTGCCAGGATTCAGGGTTTGATTCCCGGGACCACCCATATATAAAATACTGTATATGCACACATGACTGTAAGTGGCTTTGCATAAAAGTGTCTGCTAAATGGCATTCATTATTATTATATGAATTTATGTTAGCTAGGTTAGACAACCACATATCACTGTAAGTAGAACATCCCTCTATAAAGCAGCTATCAGCTACACCAGTCCTAGTCAGAAAAGAGGAAATGTTTGGGAAGGCAGGTGGAATATGGTGGTAGTTTTTCTTCCTTCTAATATTAGTATTTTAAATCAATTCTTCAACTTGATTTGAGCTGACATGTCTTAATGGAACCAATGGGATATTCTCAGGAGTGCAAACCCCTCCCATCAGGAACTTCAATCCTATTTGACCACAGCTTCTATTAGCCACCGTTCACACACGCACGTTTCGATGTTCCTGTTGGTCTGTGTTGTCCTTAATTTATTTTTCCCTCTCTCACTCGTGTCTCGCCCCTCTCTCTAGGTTACTGTGAGGGGAGTGGGTATAGGGTGGGTTTCGGACCGTGTGCGGGGACCATTCTACCAGCCCTGTAACCCTGAGAATCATCCACCCTCAATGTCTCTTCCATCCTTGGGGGGGGGGGTAATGTTGTTACTGAAGTCCTTTCAAAGGGAAAATCTGGGGTTTTAAATACAACAAATCAGTTGGATGAATGTACGCACCAATCCAGGATTGACCCTTTAAATGTTCATTTTAATGATTGTTTATCATTCTAAAGTAATGTTGCCAGAAGCAGTGTTATATTCCATAATGTTGTAACTATGTGGATTGGGACCTGACATCTAAAAACTATAAATGTTTCAACCCTCCTGTGACTGTGTTTTCTATTGACTTACTGAGTGACATCTTTATGGTGTAAAATACTGTAGTTAAAATCTGTACAAAAGTACTGTAAAATGCATTATAATCTGGCAGTATAATTTAATTTGACACTTTTCTTGAACAATGTACGTTATGAAAAGGGGATTATTTAACTAGAGTTGAATAAACTGAGCGATTCATAAATAGTGGCCTTTTTATTTTGCACTTTGCTGAAGTGGCATATTAAAACACAGATTATTTTGCACAGATTTAAATATTGTTGCACCATGAAAATATTGCCCACTGTCTAGTACCCCTTACCTCACGGTCAGGCCTGGTTTTCTCTTTTAGGTAATATCTGTAATGAATATTATTTTACTATGTTGTTGGCATATCTAATCAATAAAGTTTTCATGTGTTTATGAATTAATTTTTTTAATTTATTAATTCAGCATCTCTATCTCACTCTCTCTCACCAGACAGTTTTAGCTATCCTTTTATAGGGTCGTTCCAGGGTTGGTCAACAGAATATAGTAAGTGCCTATGAAGTGCTAAATTAAGTAACAAGGTTAACTATGTATTCTTAAATCAGCCTTAAATCCTTTTGTTGACAGGGGGAATGGAAGCTTGTTTTGTTGACGGGAATGGAAGCTTGTTTTGTTGATGGGGAATGGAAGCTTGTTTTGTTGACGGGGAATGGAAGCTTGTTTTGTTGACGGGGAATGGAAGCTTATTTTGTTGACGGGGAATGGAAGCTTGTTTTGTTGACGGGGGGAATGGAAGCTTGTTTTGTTGACAGGGGGGAAAGGAAGCTTGTTTTGTTGACAGGAGGGAATGGAAGCTTATTTTGTTGACAGGGGGAATGGAAGCTTGTTTTGTTGACGGGGGAATGGAAGCTTGTTTTGTTGACAGGGGGAATGGAAGCTTGTTTTGTTGATAGGGGGAATGGAAGCTTATTTAGTTCCTTTTGACTTTTCAAAAATAGCTAGGGCTTTACAATGATGATAAAAATTGGGAGACATTTTGGGGTTAAAGGGGTTGAAATCTTCCTAGAAGTGACACATGGTTGACGGGGGGACATGTCAAAATGCTGAATTGTAGCACTTTAGCATTTAACAAAAATCTGATTTATTGAATTCTCCATGGCTATGTTTACACAACCACCTGAAGAACCCAGTTCTGTTTTCTCTCCGTATCAATCTTTTTTTCTGACTGTTCACACTCCGTTTTACATGTGACCCATATCGGATTTGCGCATTCATGATGTAGCTTCTGTCGTAGTGTAACCAATGTGTAATGGCTAGCTAGTTAGCTATGAGACCTTGGAGTAGTTGTTCCCCTTGCTCTGAAAGGGCCGTGGCTTTTATGGCGCGATGTGTAACGATGCTTCGAGGGTGACTTTTCGATGTGTGGGTCCCTGGTTCGAGCCCAGGTAGGAGCGAGGAGAGGGACGGAAGCTATATTGTTACATTGATGCTGTTGGTTGCAAATGGGTCTTCCAAATGAACAATGACTCCAAGCATACTTCCAAAGTTGTGGCAAAATGGCTTAAGGACAACAAATTCAAGGTATTGGAGTGGCCATCACAAAGCCCTGACCTCAATCCTATAGAAAATTTGTGGGCAGAACTGAAAAAGTGTGTGTGAGCAAGGAGGCCTACAAACCTGACTCCGTTACACCAGCTCTGTCAGGAGGAATGGGCCAAAATTCGCCCAACTTATTGTGGGAAGCTTGTGGAAGGCTACCCGAAATATTTGACCCAAGTCAAACAATTTAAGTTAAACAAAAGGCAATGCTACCAAATACTAATTGAGTGTATGTAAACCTCTTACCAAATACTAATTGAGTGTATGTAAACCTCTTACCAAATACTAATTGAGTGTATGTAAACCTCTGACGCACTGGGAATGTGATGCAAGAAATAAAAGTTTAAAATCATTCTCTACTATTATTGTGACATTTCACATTCTTAAAATAAAGTGGTGATCCTAACTGACCTAAAACAGGGGATTTTTACTAGGATTAAATGTCAGGAATTGTGAAAAACGGACTTTAAATGTATTTTGCTACGGTGTATGTAAACTTACGACTTCAACTGTCTAACTAGCAGATTACCTTTGTTAATGCTCAGGATGCCAAACCAGCCTATGAAATATATAAATGCAGATCTGGACTGATGACCAGATATTTGTTCTTGTCAACAGTCTCCACAAGCTGATCCTTTACAGTCCGTTGTTGAGGGTGAGGGAAGATTGACCAACAATAAAATATTTAGCATATTTTGTGTCTGCCGTCATCGATGCTCTGGCAGTCATATTTTCATTGTGAATTGAGCTGACAGTTCAGTTCAGACTGGGAGGCAGTGTTACTCCACCTCCTTTTGACACAAATGAAAATGCCCAATAGAATAACAACCAGCAGCATCACCAGTAGAACTGAGAGGGTGGATAGGTGAACTCTCTCTGCCCCAGACTCCCAACTGACATCCAGCTTGTTGTCTAGACTGAGGTGAGAGGCAGTACAGGTGTAGTTGTGTCTCTTCTTTAGCTCCTCAGTACTGACCTCCGGACTCTTCCTCAGCTGGTAGGTCCCGTCTCCACTAGGCAGAACCTCCCCCCCTGTCAGCTCCTGTTCTGCCACTGGCTGGCCGTCTCTCAGCAGGGTCATGTTGATGTGGCGGGGGTAGAAACCAAACGCCAGACAGCTCACCTGTAACCCTCCAGAAACCTCTTTCTTTATCAACCTGAGTCTGGGAGGAACTTTACGCATCACAACGTTCTTCTCTCTCTTCAGGAATCTCTTCAGTGATTTGATGCAAAGGGGAAGGTAAAACGTTTCCAAAAGTGTTATTTTGTATACTTGTAGTTTCCCAGCATCATATGTATAATGTGTCATGCTGTAATACATCTTGAAAAATGCCATTGAAAACATCCTTCAACACGGCCAAGACTGGTTCTCCATTGTCCATCATCTCACAGTCAGTCAATCTTTGCTGAACTTGAACACCTTCCGTGAGATTAAAGTGGTGCTTCAGTTCAAACTATCTTAAGTTCAAATGACCTCTGGTATATTACTCCAAATACATGAGCTCCGTCCTGATCTTCATCATCCTCAGTTTTGTCGTTGATATGTTGTCCCCTGTAGACAGACTGTTTATCGTTGGAGGCGTCTCTCCAATTGCTGTGTAGGTGGCAAGTGCCCACAGAGAATGAATGTGATCCTGAACCTGGAGAGGAGTGATATTACACAATTATGGACATTTGACATTTTATCACATAAAAAATCATTAAATTAGTTTGAGAGGAAAGTTAAGTCCATTTTACCTGTGTTGACAATAGTGTAGAACTAATGAACAAATGAAAGGACAGTTTGCCCATGATTTTGAAATGTTCACTACTTTTCCAGTAGCCTCAAGCAGCAGGTTTCTTGCTCTGAAGTGTCTGACAGACTTTTCTTTTCACTTGTCAAAACAAGGTAAAGTACTTAAATGTTGTTGAACGAGTCAAACAAATGGAGGTGGAAATTTAAGACCAAATGAAGCTGAGGGTATAATGAGGAAGAGAGGGTGAGTCATGTTGCATGTTGCACACACAGCCAAACACCAATCAGATGACACCGTAAATTAATTACAAATTACGTTCAGTGAAATCTTTAGACCTGAATGTGTGCTTGTGTTTTGATCATGCTGTCTGTCTGTCTGTCTGTCTGTCTGTCTGTCTGTCTGTCTGTCTGTCTGTCTGTCTGTCTGTCTGTCTGTCTGTCTGTCTGTCTGTCTGTCTGTCTGTCTGTCTGTCTGTCTGTCTGTCTGTCTGTCTGTCTGTCTGTCTGTCTGTCTGTCTGTCTGTCTGTCTGTCTGTCTGTCTGTCTGTCTGTCTGTCTGTCTGTCTGTCTGTCTGTCTGTCTGTCTGTCTGTCTGTCTGTCTGTCTGTCTGTCTGTCTGTCTGTCTGTCTGTCTGTCTGTCTGTCTGTCTGTCTGTCTGTCTGTCTGTGATACATATTGGTGCTGGAGTGTGCAGCATGTGTGGGGCTTGCGTTCACTTGCGCATGCATTAGCCTGCTAAGTCTGCCCCTCTCTCTGTTTTCCTACTGCCTGTCCAGCTCTCCTCATACACACACACACTCCTCCCTCCCCATCTCCTCTCAGAGTGTGTATGCATTAGCCTGCTAAGTCTGCCCCTCTCTCTGTTTTCCTACTGCCTGTCCAGCTCTCCTCATACACACACACACTCCTCCCTCCCCATCTCCTCTCAGAGTGTGTATGCATTAGCCTGCTAAGTCTGCCCCTCTCTGTTTTCCTACTGCCTGTCCAGCTCTCCTCATACACACACACACACACACACACACACACACACACACACACACACACACACTCCTCCCTCCCCATCTCCTCTCAGTGTGTATGCATTAGCCTGCTAAGTCTGCCCCTCTCTCTGTTTTCCTACTGCCTGTCCAGCTCTCCTCACACACACACACACACACACACTCCTCCCTCCCCATCTCCTCTCAGAGTGTGTATGCATTAGCCTGCTAAGTCTGCCCCTCTCTCTGTTTTCCTACTGCCTGTCCAGCTCTCCTCACACACACACACACACACACACACACACACACACACACACACACACACACACACACACACACACACACACACACACACACACACAACACACACACACACCACACACAACACACAAGATCACACCACCCACTCCCCATCTCCTCTCAGAGTGTGTATGCATTAGCCTGCTAAGTCTGCCCCTCTCTGTTTTCCTACTGCCTGTCCAGCTCTCCTCTCACACACACACACACACACACACACACACACACACACACACACACACACACACACACACACACACACACACACACACACACACACACACACACACACACTCCACCCTCCCCATCTCCTCTCAGAGTGTGTATGCATTAGCCTGCTAAGTCTGCCCCTCTCTGTTTTCCTACTGCCTGTCCAGCTCTCCTCACACACACACACACACACACACACACACACACACTCCACCCTCCCCATCTCCTCTCAGAGTGTGTATGCATTAGCCTGCTAAGTCTGCCCCTCTCTCTGTTTTCCTACTGCCTGTCCAGCTCTCAGATGTGTATGTATATGTGCAGTCATATGACATGTGTCCAGTCACACACACCACACACACAACACAAGTCATACACATCACACAACACACACACATACAGAGTCATATGGTACATCACATTAGATGTTATACACACTTTGCACATTAGACACATAGTACTGACCAGTCATCCCTCCCCATCAACTCTCAGAGTGTGTATGCAGTAGCCTGCTAAGTCTGCCCCTTCTCTGTTTTCCTACTGCCTGTCCAGCTCTCCTCACACACACACATCCTCCCTCCCCATCTCCTTCAGAGTGTGTATGCATTAGCCTGCTAAGTCTGCCCCTCTTCTGTTTTCCTACTGCCTGTCCAGCTCTCCTCACACACACACACACACACACACACATTACACATGTTATATAGTATCTGACCACATATTGTCATCACATTAGAAACACACACACACACACACACACAGATGTTACACACCAAACACATAGTCCATCACATTAGATGTTATATAGTATCTGTCCCCATCTCCTCTTAGAGTGTGTATGCATTAGCCTGCTAAGTCTGCCCCTCTCTGTTTTCCTACTAATGTCCAGCTCTCCTCTCACACACACACACACACACAGTCACACACACATTCACACATTTTTGTCACACATACACACACACACACAGACACACACACACACACACACACACACACACATTACACAACTATCCCTCCCCATCTCCTCTCAGAGTGTGTATGCATTATTGCTAAGTCTGCCCCTTAGATGTTTTCCTATCTGTCCAGCTCATATGGTCCATCACATTAGCTCTCCTCATATCCATCACACAGACACACACATCTGTCACACACACCACACACACCCACCCTCCCCCATATCTCCTCTCAGAGTGTGTATGCATTAGCCTGCTAAGTCTGCCCCTCTCTGTTTTCCTACTGCCTGTCCAGCTCTCCACATATGGTCACACACACACACACACACATCTGTCCAGTCATATGGTCCATCACATTAGATGTTATATAGTATACACCAGTCATATGGTCCATCACATTAGATGTTATATAGTACACTGTCCAGTCATATGGTCACATCACACACACACACACACACACTCCTCCCTCCCCATCTCCTCTCAGAGTGTGTATGCAGTAGCCTCAAGTCTGCCCCTCTCTCTGTTTTCCTACTGCCTGTCCAGCTCTCCATCACATTGTTATATAGTATCTCCAGTCATATCTCCTCTCAGAGTGTGTATGCATTATATGTCCAGTCTATGGTCCATCACTTAGATGTTTTCCTATATGCCAGTCCAGCTCCATCACATTACATGTTATATACACACCAGTCATATGGTCCATCACATTAGACACACACACACCACACACCACACACACACATATAGTATCACCAGTCATATGGTCATCACATTAGACACACACACACACACACACACACACACACACTCCTCCCTCCCCATCTCCTCTCAGAGTGTGTCCATCACATTAGATGTTAAGTCTGCCCCTCTCTCTGTTTTCCTACTGCCTGTCCAGCTCCCATCACATTAGATGTTATATACATCTGTCAGTCATATGGTCCATCACATTAGATGTTATATCCCCATCTCCTCCAGTCAGATGTGTCCATGCATTAGATGTTATAGTCTGCCCCTCTCTCTGTTTCCTACTGCCTTCCATGTTATATAGTATATGTCCAGTCATATGGTCCATCACCCATGGTCCATCACATTAGAGTTATATGCATTATATGTCCAGTCATATGGTCTGCCCATTAGATGTTTTCCTACTGCCTGTCCTCTCAGGGTGTGTGTGCAGGAATGTGAATTTTTAATGCCACCTTCTGAACACAATTTACAATCCAAACAAACTTCTATAAGAGGCTAAGTAAGATGTGGAGCACTTTGCCAAGGAAATGACTGACCGATGCCTTTAAATCAACGAAACAGAAAAAGGAAGGGAAAGGTTTGGGGCCACCTTGAAAAGACTTGTGGAAAAGATCAGTTTCCAATACAGCTGGTCAAATATTAGCCACCATTAGGTATTGTGCTTTGGAATGGGGACTTTGAACCAGTTAGTTTAGGTTGTTTGTGCTTTTGGATGGATATTACCGTAGCCATCTTTTGGTTTATCACATGATGCCAGGGTGACATTAAATGATGTATGAATTATATTGTCATCACATTAGAAAATATAGTAGCTGTTCATATAAAAGTACAACCAAACACAGTATGTTGTAGGTATTACTTATGTTTAGTTCCTATAACTTTCCAACCCTAGACTTTTATAATAGACTTTTCAACAACTAACTAAGTAGTGACTTATTCTTGTATTTTTTCAGGATGTGGAGCAGAAGACAGACAGTCTAGCAGAGTTAGAGTTGCAAAATTACACTAACTATCGCTGAATTCACAGGTATTCCTTGGTATTCAATCACATTAGATGTTATATAGTATCTGTCCAGTCATATGGTCCATCACATTAGATGTTATATAGTATCTGTCCAGTCATATGGTCCATCACATTAGATGTTATATAGTATCTGTCCAGTCATATGGTCCATCACATTAGATGTTATATAGTATATGTCCAGTCATATGGTCCATCACATTAGATGTTATATAGTATATGTCCAGTCATATGGTCCATCACATTAGATGTTATATAGTATATGTCCAGTCATATGGTCCATCACATTAGATGTTATATAGTATATGTCCAGTCATATGGTCCATCACATTAGATGTTATATAGTATCTGTCCAGTCATATGGTCCATCACATTAGATGTTATATAGTATCTGTCCAGTCATATGGTCCATCACATTAGATGTTATATAGTATCTGTCCAGTCATATGGTCCATCACATTAGATGTTATATAGTATATGTCCAGTCATATGGTCCATCACATTAGATGTTATATAGTATATGTCCAGTCATATGGTCCATCACATTAGATGTTATATAGTATCTGTCCAGTCATATGGTCCATCACATTAGATGTTATATAGTATCTGTCCAGTCATATGGTCCATCACATTAGATGTTATATAGTATATGTCCAGTCATATGGTCCATCACATTAGATGTTATATAGTATATGTCCAGTCATATGGTCCATCACATTAGATGTTATTTAGTATATATTTGACTTTGTCAAAGCAACAAAATAGAGAGGGCTTTACAATGATGGTAAGAAAATGGGAGACATTTTGGGATTAAATGGGTTTAAATCTTCCTAGAAGTGACACATGGTTGAGAGACATGTCAAAATGCAGAATTTTAGCACTTTAGTAAAGCCTTAATTTAAATAAAACTCCATGGCTATTATTACACAACCACCTGAAGAACCCAGTTCTGTTTTCTCTCCATATCCAATCTTTTTTCTGACTGTTCACACTCAGTTTTACATGTGACCCATATCAGATTTGTGCATTAATGATGTAGCCTCTGTAGTAGCACACAGATGCAATGCTCATTTCCTGTCACTGTTCCTTAACATTTTGGCCGTGGTTGTAACGGTAATGGCAGGTCATGTACACATTTGATTTGAGCGTCCAGACTGAGGTCACATGTGGAGCCGAATCAGTTAGCTAACTACCTACATTTCAACACATTTTGCCATGGTGCAGAGAGAAACATTAGCAGTTTTATAATGCTATTCTATTCTACACTCTGTTTCAAAGCAAATTTCCTGCAGTTCTACACTTTTTGCTATCACATGCTATCTGGGGGCCCCTGATCTCCACATCTGTCCATCAATGCCTGTGTGTTTGTCACATATGGACATTTTTTGTTATTTTGTGCCCCAGTGCAATTTCAGGAAGGATGAACAACAACCAGGCAAGTTTCACAATGAACAAGGGTAGGCAGCACGAACTCTGACCAATTTCAGATTGACCAATGACATTTACTCTTTATGAGGCATCAGTCTCCAATGACATTTACTCTTTATGAGGCATCAGTCTCCAATGACATTTACTCTTTATGAGGCATCAGTCTCCAATGACATTTACTCTTTATGAGGCATCAGTCTCCAATGACATTTACTCTTTATGAGGCATCAGTCTCCAATGACATTTACTCTTTATGAGGCATCAGTCTCCAATGACATTTACTCTTTATGAGGCATCAGTCTCCAATGACATTTACTCTTTATGAGGCATCAGTCTCCAAGACAAATACAATTCTTCCTATTTTCTACCTTCAGGATATTTATTGGTAAAACACTGGAGCGTGCCGACCTGGGGAAATGAATTGACTAAAGTCAGTAAACATGGCTATGTCCCAAATGGCACCCTATTTCCTACATAGTGCACTACTTTTAACCAGGGCCCATAGTGCACTATGAAGGAAAAGGGTGCCATTTGGAGCACAGCCTTTGTGCACATGCCCTTTATGTAGGTAATGAAATGTAGATGAGATCTTGACATTTGTTTTATATGTAAAATAGCAGCAAGACAGCAGGTTTAGGAATGTCGCCAGTGGTTCTCAGATTCAGCTCAGAGGGAAAACACAGTATTGTGGTGCGCAGGAGACCTCAGTTTGATTCTATCTCGTTTTATTAGGAAGCAGGTAACATTGTCTTTGTAGCCTTTTGATATGTCATATATCATTCAGTGTTCAATACAAAATAACAGTTAATTAAATTAGATCTTATAATCAAAAGCTATGTTTTATGTTGTGGTCCAGCCTTGAAGTGGAAATGAAGCTCTGAATATTTGACTGGGGAAAAGTAACACCAAAGAAAGGATGTTTAGAACAAGCGGTGTACATACTGTAAAACAGAACAGGACTTTTTATGGCCCTGAACATGATCCATTCTCTATTAAAGGTGTTTTATCATAACACTGGTTCATTGTTTTTATAATGCATACAACATTCACCTTAGTTTAATACTCAAATTCTGCTACCTTCCACAGTGATAAACAAGTTCCTGAGAGAAGTTAAGGTACATAATTAACATGAATTAATGACATAGTTGACATGAATCAATGCAGTAATAAATGATTCAACATGTTATTGTCTGTAATAAAGGTATTACTGTACAGCCTGGGGGTAACATACACTACATACAATACAACACAGACACTGTAAAGACATTCCAATAATAAACAGACCTCATACACATGATCACATGATCTCCTTCTGGTTAAGATACTGGATATCAGCCAATAAAGCACAGATAGAATTGTATAATTAATGAATAGTCATGAATATAAATGACAGAATACATCACAAAATAACTAGCAGATTACCTTTGTTAATGCTCAGGATGCCAAACCAGCCTATAAAATATATACAGTGCCTTGCGAAAGTATTCGGCCCCCTTGAACTTTGCGACCTTTTGCCACATTTCAGGGTTCAAACATAAAGATATAAAACTGTATTTTTTGTGAAGAATCAACAACAAGTGGGACACAATCATGAAGTGGAACGACATTTATTGGATATTTCAAACTTTTTTAACACTGAACTTTTGGAGAGAGTTTGCTGCACTGAAAGTAAAGGGGCTGAATAATTTTGCACGCCCAATTTTTCAGTTTTTGATTTGTTAAAAAAGTTTGAAATATCCAATAAATGTCGTTCCACTTCATGATTGTGTCCCACTTGTAGTTGATTCTTCACAAAAAAAATACAGTTTTATATCTTTATGTTTGAAGCCTGAAATGTGGAAAAAGGTTGTGAAGTTCAAGGGGGCCGAATACTTTCGCAAGGCACTGTAAATGCAGATCTGTACTAATGCCCCGATATTTATTATTGTCAACATTCTCCCCAAACTGATCCATTACAGTCCGTTGTTGAGGAGAAAGGAATACTGACCAACAATAACAGAATCCTTTGCATGTTTTATTTCTGCTCTGATAGGTGCTCTGGCAGGCATATTTTCATTGTGAATTGAGCTGATATGACAAAAGTGCATAAGTGTCCCAAGAATATATTAGGTCTCAGAATCTGAAGACAGGTTCATTTCCTCTGACACTGTTGCATCACCGTTGGCAAGTTTAGACTGTGGGGCAGTGCATCTCCACCTCCTTTTGACACAAATGAAAATGCCCAATAGAATAACAATCAGCAGCATCACCAGTAGAACTGAGAGGGTGAATAGGTGAACTCTCTCTGCCCCAGACTCCCAACTGACATCCAGCTTGTTGTCCAGACTGAGGTGAGAGGCAGTACAGGTGTAGTTGTGTCTCTTCTGTAGCTCCTCAGTACTGACCTCCAGACTCTGTTTCCACTAGGCAGCACCCTAACTGCTTGAAAAGGTTCAATGGAATAGGTGTCTGCATGCTTTGTGCATATATTATGACATTTTGTGACCTTTTCATTGCATTTCACTTTTTTTCCGGCTGTTCGGGCACACAAATCTATGGGCTTAAAAAACTAAATAAAATAAAAACATTAGTTGAGATGGGCTAGTTCATCTGGACATTTCTGACCAGTTATAAATATCTCTATAAGGTATGCATTGACTAACATGACAAGAGGAACTGATGATGCAATACCCAATTTCAAAATTGCACCTTGTGTATTCTACTACTACAACTTTAAATTATTTTTATAGCCTACCTTTTAGGAGTGGGACAATTTTTATTCGGAGACATATTGGGGATCAATATTTATTTAAAGGCAATGTAAAAAAAACTATAGCCTAATCACATTTAGGAAGTACACTTCCTTGGAAAGATAACTGCCCTGTGCTTCTACATTGTCACACCCTGACCTTAGAGAGACTTTATATTCTCTATTTTTGTTAGGTCAGGGAGTGACTAGGGTGGGTACTCTAGTTTGTGTTTTTATGTTGGCCTGGTATGTTTTCCAATCAGAGGCAGCTGCCTATCGTTGTCTCTGATTGGGGATCATATTTAGGCAGCATTTTCCCACCTGTTTGTGGGATCTTGTTTTTGTATTGTTGCTTTTGAGCCCTACAAGGTTGTACGTTTTGTTGCTGGTTATCATTAATTAAAGATGATTAACCTACCCCACGCTGCATCTTGGTCCGACCATCCTTACAACGACGAGCGTTACACACATGCATACAACAGCCTACTCTATTTAATTGCGACCACACGCACCTGATCTCGCAGGTATGGCTACTGAACGTGGAGCTGCAAGAATGATGTCAGTGACACTTGCTCCATTTTTTCATAAAGCATATCGCCTAAGTTTTAGGAAGACGATTTGCAGGCAGAGACAAATACATGGGTAGTCAATACTTGAAAAGACGCAATGCTCGCTCACCATCGTAGCCTAACATAACGTAGTGCCTGTTCCTTTTCAATGAGGATAACATATTTTGATTGCACTTCGACTCACATCGGACATTGGTCGAGCACCCTCCACTTCTTTCCATTATCAATATGTATTTATAGACATTGTATTAAACTACAGTTTAATCATATTTCATTGAATTTCATATTTAAGTTAACTGCCACGTTCTCCGCCCATGTAGGCAGCCTACTCTGTTTCAATGAGACCACACGGCTAACTATGAGGAGAGAGGCTACTGAATTTGAAGCAGTGAATTATGTCTGAATAATGCAGAAAAATATGTCATTTTAATAAGATAGGTAGGCTAACGCATACAAAGTAGAAAGACGTCATTTTAATAAGATAGGTAGGCTAACGCATACAAAGCAGAAAGACGTCATTTTAATAAGATAGGTAGGCTAACGCATACAAAGCAGAAAGACGTCATTTTAATAAGATAGGTAGGCTAACGCATACAAAGCAGAAAGACAACCGTTTCCAAATAATCAGCAGGACACAAATATTTGAATCCCAACATCGTCTGACGCCTGCTCCGGCCCACAGCATGAAACGATATCTGTCCGGACCTGCAGTTCCAGTGGGTATCCAGCGGGAATGTAGCCCTCTATTTTAAAACCCAAATCAAATGGAAAGCCATTGTATTTACGCGCGTAAACGAGTGTGCAACAATTGATTAGAAAGCATGGTACTGATACTGAATGAGAAAAAAGACAGGCTGGAAGCATTAACAGTGTCATGGTGCGTCAAGTTAAAAAGCAAGTCTATTTTTCTCAAGTCTACACAAAGCAATGCTGGTAAAAGGAGTGGTTAAAAATCACAGAAAATAGACTGTTGTTAAATACACAGTTATGTTAAAATTGACTGTTGCATTGTTATTTCTGTAAGTGTTTTACATAATACATTTACATAGCTATTCGTTTACTCAGTACTTTGTTGAAGCACCTTTGGCAACGATTACAGCCTTGAGTCTTTTTGGGTATGACACTACAAGCTTTGCACACCTTTATTTGGGGTGTTTCTCCCATTCTCCTCTGCAGATCCTCTATAACTCTGTCAGGTTGGATGGGAAGCGTCGCTGCACAGCTATTTTCAGGTCTCTCCAGAGATGTTTGATCAGGTTCAAGTCCGGGCTCTGGCTGGGCCACTCAAGGACATTCAGAGACTTGTCCCGAAGCCACCTCTGTGTGTGCTTAGGTTCGTTGTCGTGTTGTAAGGTGAACCTTCGCCCCAGTCTGAGGTCCTGAGCGCTCTGGAGCAGGTTTTCATCAATGATCGCTCTGTACTTTGCTCTGTTCATCTTTGCCTCAAATCCTGACTAGTCTCCCAGTCCCTGCTGCTGAAAAACATCCCCACATCATGATGCTGCCACCTGTCACGGGATTCTTCCTGGGAAGGAGAGGCAGACCAAAACACAGCGTGGTTATTTTGATACATCTTTAATAAAGATGAAAATAGAACAATATACAAAACAAGAAACGTGAAACCGAACACAGCCCTATCTGGTGCAACAAACACAAAGACAGGAACAATCACCCACAAAACCCAACACAAAACAGGCTACCTAAATATGGCTCCCAATCAGAGACAATGACTAACGCCTGCCTCTGATTGAGAACCATATCAGGCCCAAACACAGAAACAGACAAACAAGACATCCAACATAGAATGCCCACTCAGATCACACCCTGACCAAACAAAACATAGAACATACAAAGCAAACTATGGTCAGGGTGTGACACCACCACCATGCTTCATCGTAGGGATGGTGCCAGGTTTCCTCCAGGTGTGACGCTTGGCAGTCAAGCCAAAGTGTTAAATCTTGGTTTTATCAGACCAGATAATCTTGTTTCTCATGGTCTGAGAGTCTTTAGGTACCTTTTGGCAAACTCCAAGCAAGCTGTCATGTGCCTTTTACTGAGGAGTGCCTTCCGTCTGGCCACTCTACCATAAAGGCCTGACTGGTGGAGTGCTGCAGAGATGGATATCCTTCTGGGAGGTTCTCCCATCTCCACAGAGGAACTCTTGAGCTCTGTCAGCGTGACCATTGGGTTCTTGGTCACCTCCCTGACCAATGCCCATCTCCCCGATTGCTCTGTTTGGTCCAGGAAGAGTCTTTGGTGGTTCTAAACGGAGAGGTTGAGTGGACACTTGGAGATGTCCCTTGACCCCACCCCACCCCTTATTAAACATCTGTAAAGTTCTAGCTGTCATATCCCCAGAAGTCCCCAGAAGTTTTTGATTTGCTGTGGAAGTCATCTGATGTGTTTCCAGTTCTATTAATCAATACATGACCTATAGCTTGTCCATGAAAGATCACTTTAAAAACAAAACCGGTTCCTTTGTGTATGATTGATCTTGTGTGATATGAACTGTGCCATTCCTATCTACGTTCTCACCATTTCCTCAATCTCCCAGGTGTGTTGTTTCCAATGATACCAAGTATATTAATATCCTTAACATATAACCTCTAATTAAAAGCAGTTACTTTAAGGAATGTGTATTTAGGTGGAAATTGACATTTCATTTGAGAGGTTGAAATCAATGAAACAGGAAAAGGAAGGGAAAGGTTTGGGGCCACTCTTGATTAAACTTCTGTAAAAGACCGGTTTCCCAGAAATACTTCTGGACAAATATTAGCCACCATTAGGTATTGTGCTTTGGAATGGGGACTTTGAACCAGTTAGTTTAGGTTGTTTGTGCTTTTGGATGGATATTACCGTAGCCATCTTTTGTTTTAAAATGGCAGGGTGACATTAAATGATGTATGAATTATATTGTCATACACATTATAAAAACAGCAGCTGTTCATATAAAAGTACAACCAAACACAGTATGTTGTAGGTATTACTTATGTTTAGTTCCTATAACTTTCCAACCCTAGACTTTTATAATAGACTTTTCAACAACTAACTAAGTAGTGCCTTATTCTTGTGGTAGAAAACAGACATTTTAACAGATTTAGTGTTGCAGAATTCCACTAACTTTCCCAGAATTCCCGTGTTTACCAGAAAGAGTGTTTTGAGGATTCCTTCTTATTCTCTCCTGATTCTGGAAATCTTCCAACCAGGATTTCTGGAAAACCTGGGAATTTTTTGGAATGTTACCATAATTTTGCAACCGTAAGCAGAGCCAAGACAAGCTAATAAAACAAGGTCAATGCCAAGGAAGCTCTTCTCTGACTGTAGCAGAAGCATGGTGATGGGTTCAAGTGGAGTCATTTCCCTGGGCGGCTGAACCGACACGCTAACTAGCTAAACTTATTCCTCATTCCTCCTTGCTCGGAAAACCACAGGGATTTCAAAGGTCAGATCTCTCCTCCTTCCCCAGCCGTTTGATTTGGTTTGATTCTGTCTTTGTGTTTCAGGGCAATTTCACACCTGAGTGTGAGATATGGGGGAGATAGGAGGAAGGTTAAGCCCTAAAACGATTGTGTCTGTGTATGTCGTGAGATGTCACTCGTTTGCCTTCGTATAAAAGGGCAGTGTGTTCTGGAATAACGGCTTGTGAGATTTGATTGGCAAACATTGCTTAATATCAGTTGGCTGATGTGACTGTGTGTGTGTGTGTGTGTGTGTGCGTGCGTGTGTGCGTGCGTGCGTGTGTGTGTGTGGAGTCCTGTGAGTGTACATAGAGTCAGTGCAAAAATAAAATAAAAGGGTCAACTCAGGTAGTCCGTGTAGCCATTCTGTTAGCGATGTAGCAGACTAATGACTTGGGGGTAGAAGCTGTTCAGAAGACTGTTGGTGTCAGACTTGATGCACTGGTACCGTACAGCCAGTCAATATACTCTCAGTGGTGCAGCTGTAGAACTTTTTGAGGATTTGAGGGCCCATACCAAATATTTTCTACCTCCTGAGGGGAAGAGGCGCGGTCACGTCTTCTTCATGACTGTGCGTGTTTGTGTGGACCATTTTAAGTCCTGGAGTCATGCGTGGCCACGCAGTCGTGGGTGAACAGGGAGTACAGGAGGGGACTAAGCACACACCTCTGCATAGAGAGATTGGGGTTTCACGTGGACAACTGAAGGGACAACTGTTTGCTCTCCTACAGAAGGGGAGTAGAGGAGGAGGGGAGGAGAGGAGGGGAGGAGAGGAGGAGGGGAGTAGAGGAGGTGGGGAGGAAGGAGAGGAGTGGAGGAAGAGGTTGGGAGGAGAAGGGAGAGTGAATGTTGTACTTGTGCCCCTGAAAGCATATTCAACACGAGAACAACACAGTGAGTGTCAGAGCTGGAGGCCTCATTCTGTTGTGGAGAGAAACAGGCTTAGCGAAACAGAGGGAGGGAGGGATTTATCCTAAAAGGAGTTAGAGCATCTACATGACAGCCTGTCTCCCTAAGGAACATTTATTTCCTGAAACTTTATTTTATTCTAATTTATCCTGATTAGCATAATGCTCATATCATTAGCTGGTCTGTTTGCAGACAGTGGACCTAACCTTGAAACCTCAAGATTGTCGAGATTTTACATCAAGGATTTGTCCCAAATGGCACCTTATTATCATTATCATACCCTTGACCATAGGGCTCTGGTTAAAAGTAGTGCTCTAAATAGGGAATAGGGTGCCATTTGGGACATAGTGTGGTGACTTGGACTCGAGCTTCAACACGGAATTCAAAATGGTAGTAGCACACTAACTATTTCTAAGTCTTCTATATGAAATAGGGGTTGATGAGAATGGCCCTTAGGGAACTTAGAGAGTTACCCGTGGACAAATGTCATCAGGCTTTCCACACGACCCAATTACGTGTCCAAGATCATGTAAGATTAGATTCCGTTAGGTTTAATTTACAGCTAATTACAATCTCACACCAAGACAACTCGCTCATCCAAAAGACGTTTTTTGTCATTCATAATCATCTTTATTATAGACAGGCTAAATGTAGCACAATCTGGGTTCATATCAAATCGTCACCTGCCGCTAATTTGCCAGTTAACGCTTGTCAATAATCTGCTCTAATCCAAAACGACCCGAGTCCCTAGCCCCTCTACCCCCTATGTACCGATGAACGCATGGGACAGGTTAAATCACATATCATGGTGATTGCCTTGCTTCATCTTGTCTTCTGATTGGCTAGGATAAATATTCACCCTATTGCTCACACCTATCCATAGAATAGAGGGGAGGAGTTGATTTGGAATTCAGCCAAGCTTTTCTATTCTGTGGTGTCAGCTGAGGCACTTCATAACATGCAAGTCAGACAATCGTTTCACAAGTAATAAACACACTGGCTAGAGACATAAGTCATCATAACAGAACATACTAGACCAACATAACCGTTTTGTGCTCAAGCTAATGGGCAGACAGCAGCCGCAAACAAGGATCATTTATGACTGGAAGAGGACAAGGCTGGGGATGATAGTTCATTGCTTTGAGCCACAAGTTATTGGAGCGAGGTGCCTGCTCTACAGTTTGGTGTGTGTGTGTGTGTGTGTGTGTGTGTGTGTGTGTGTGTGTGTGTGTGTGTGTGTGTGTGTGTGTGTGTGTGTGTGTGTGTGTGTGTGTGTGTGTGTGTGTGTGTGTGTGTGTGTGTGTGTGTGTGTGTGTGTGTGTGTGTGTGTGTGTGTGTGTGTGTGTGTGTGTAGACTGTAACAGATGACATTAATTCCCCACTGCTTTGCCATACTGTTGCCTGACACATTTTCAGACATGACACATGGATAAAGTTTCTCTGAGCCTTATTAGTCGATAAGCTGAAAAACACAGGCCCTGTTTCATGAGCAATACTATTATGTAGACAAAGTCATTGTTATTTTTCATATAAAATGTACAAAACTTCAGATGTTTTTTGTAAGATCAATAAATTAACTGAAAAAAAGTCCTAAAGTACTAAATAGTCTTTCTCTTCATCATCATCATGACCAGTATTGCCTAGTGTGTACAGGAAGCAGTTTACAGGGTGAAGGAGTAGACACAGACTGTAACGCGTCCAGATCATGGTTGATTGTCACCCAGTCCAGCGCTTCTCAAGTACTGACTGATACCAGACAAGAGATGTGTTGACAGGCAGTGTTACTGTTTGGGACCATAACTCTCTTCACCTCTCTTCTATCTCCTCTCTGGTCAAGCTCTCCTCTCTTCTCCTCTCTTCTACTCTCCTCTCCTCTCCTCTCTGGTCAAGCTCTCCTCTCTTCTCCTCTCTGGTCAAGCTCTCCTCTCTTCTCCTCTCTTCTCCTCTCTTCTCCTCTCTGGTCAAGCTCTCCTCTCCTCCTCTCCTCTCCTCTCCCTCTTCTCTCTCTTCTCCTCTCCTCTCCTCTCCTCTCCTCTCCTCTCCTCTCCTCTCCTCCTCTCTCTCCTCTCCTCCTCTCCTCTCTGGTCAAGCTCTCCTCTCTTCTCCTCTCTTCTACTCTCCTCTCTGGTCAAGCTCTCCTCTCTTCTCCTCTCTTCTCCTCTCTGGTCAAGCTCTCCTCTCTTCTCCTCTCTTCTACTCTCCTCTCTGGTCAAGGTCTCCTCTCTTCTTCTCTCTTCTACTCTCCTCTCCTCTCTGGTCAAGCTCTCCTCTCTTCTCCTCTCTTCTACTCTCCTCTCTGGTCAAGCTCTCCTCTCTTCTCGTCTCCTTTCTTTTGTGCGTATGCGTGTTTACCCACGCTTGCGTTCATGTGGATGTCCCTACGTGCCTGTGCGTCTGCACCCTCACAGGTGTGGCTATATGTGTAACAGCACAGCTTGTTCCCCGCTAGTCATCCAGGTGCTGCTCTTCCCAGGTGGAGGTGGGTATAGCGCTGTAGGGGTCCATGATGACCCGGGCACAGCGGATGATCATGGCCACCAGGAGAAGGCAGAGGAAGGCCACACAGGCCAGCGTCATGCCCTGGTCCACGTCCACAAACTCTGGGTCGGGAGTGGCCCCCTCCTCCATGCCTGCTGCTGCTGCTGGCGTTGGGTCTCTATGTTGTCACTGTCCTCCGCCGCACACACACACACCTCTACCATCCTGAGAATGGTTCTGGAGGAGGGGGAGGAGGCGGGAGGGGGAAAAGGAAGGAGGCAGGTTGGGGAGAACGGAGGAGTCAGGAGGGGAAAGGGAGGAGGCAGGAGGGCAAAAAGGGAGGAGGCAGGATGGGGAGAAGGGAGGAGGCAGGAGGGCAAAAAGGGAGGAGGCAGGATGGGGAGAAGGGAGGAGGCAGGAGGGCAAAAAGGAAGGAGGCAGGAGGGAGAAAAGGGAGGCAGGATTGACAAAAGGGAGGAGGCAGGAGGGGGGAACAGAAACAGACAGAAAAAGTTGAATATGTTAAAGACATTCCCAACTACTTCTAGCCAGTCAGTTGAATATGGTAAAGACATTCCCAACTACTTCTATCCAGTCAGTTGAATATGGTAGACATTCCCAACTACTTCTATCCAGTCAGTTGAATATGGTAAAGACATTCCCAACTACTTCTATCCAGTCAGTTGAATATGGTAAAGACATTCCCAACTACTTCTATCCAGTCAGTTGAATATGGTAAAGACATTCCCAACTACTTCTATCCAGTCAGTTGAAGTCAGTTGAATATGGTAAAGACATTCCCAACTACTTCTATCCAGTCAGTTGAATATGGTAAAGACATTCCCAACTACTTCTATCCAGTCAGTTGAATATGGTAAAGACATTCCCAACTACTTCTATCCAGTCAGTTGAATATGGTAAAGACATTCCCAACTACTTCTAGCCAGTCAGTTGAATATGGTAGACATTCCCAACTACTTCTATCCAGTCAGTTGAATATGGTAGACATTCCCAACTACTTCTATCCAGTCTGTTGAATATGGTAAAGACATTCCCAACTACTTCTATCCAGTCAGTTGAATATGGTAGACATTCCCAACTACTTCTATCCAGTCAGTTGAATATGGTAGACATTCCCAACTACTTCTATCCAGTCAGTTGAATATGGTAAAGACATTCCCAACTACTTCTAGCCAGTCAGTTGAATATGGTAGACATTCCCAACTACTTCTATCCAGTCAGTTGAATATGGTAGACATTCCCAACTACTTCTAGCCAGTCAGTTGAATATGGTAGACATTCCCAACTACTTCTATCCAGTCAGTTGAATATGGTAGACATTCCCAACTACTTCTATCCAGTCAGTTGAATATGGTAGACATTCCCAACTACTTCTATCCAGTCAGTTGAATATGGTAGACATTCCCAACTACTTCTATCCAGTCTGTTGAATATGGTAAAGACATTCCCAACTACTTCTATCCAGTCAGTTGAATATGGTAAAGACATTCCCAACTACTTCTATCCAGTCAGTTGAATATGGTAGACATTCCCAACTACTTCTATCCAGTCTGTTGAATATGGTAGACATTCCCAACTACTTCTATCCAGTCAGTTGAATATGGTAGACATTCCCAACTACTTCTATCCAGTCAGTTGAATATGGTAGACATTCCCAACTACTTCTATCCAGTCTGTTGAATATGGTAAAGACATTCCCAACTACTTCTATCCAGTCAGTTGAATATGGTAGACATTCCCAACTACTTCTATCCAGTCAGTTGAATATGGTAGACATTCCCAACTACTTCTATCCAGTCAGTTGAATATGGTAAAGACATTCCCAACTACTTCTAGCCAGTCAGTTGAATATGGTAGACATTCCCAACTACTTCTATCCAGTCAGTTGAATATGGTAGACATTCCCAACTACTTCTAGCCAGTCAGTTGAATATGGTAGACATTCCCAACTACTTCTATCCAGTCAGTTGAATATGGTAGACATTCCCAACGACTTCTATCCAGTCAGTTGAATATGGTAGACATTCCCAACTACTTCTATCCAGTCAGTTGAATATGGTAGACATTCCCAACTACTTCTATCCAGTCAGTTGAATATGGTAAAGACATTCCCAACTACTTCTATCCAGTCAGTTGAATATGGTAGACATTCCCAACTACTTCTATCCAGTCTGTTGAATATGGTAGACATTCCCAACTACTTCTATCCAGTCAGTTGAATATGGTAGACATTCCCAACTACTTCTATCCAGTCAGTTGAATATGGTAGACATTCCCAACTACTTCTATCCAGTCAGTTGAATATGGTAGACATTCCCAACTACTTCTATCCAGTCTGTTGAATATGGTAGACATTCCCAACTACTTCTATCCAGTCAGTTGAATATGGTAAAGACATTCCCAACTACTTCTATCCAGTCAGTTGAATATGGTAAAGACATTCCCAACTACTTCTATCCAGTCAGTTGAATATGGTAAAGACAATCCCAACTACTTCTATCCAGTCTGTTGAATATGGTAAAGACAATCCCAACTACTTCTATCCAGTCTGTTGAATATGGTAGACATTCCCAACTACTTCTATCCAGTCAGTTGAATATGGTAGACATTCCCAACTACTTCTATCCGGTCAGTTGAATATGGTAGACATTCCCAACTACTTCTATCCAGTCTGTTGAATATGGTAAAGACATTCCCAACTACTTCTATCCAGTCAGTTGAATATGGTAGACATTCCCAACTACTTCTATCCAGTCAGTTGAATATGGTAGACATTCCCAACTACTTCTATCCAGTCAGTTGAATATGGTAAAGACATTCCCAACTACTTCTAGCCAGTCAGTTGAATATGGTAGACATTCCCAACTACTTCTATCCAGTCAGTTGAATATGGTAGACATTCCCAACTACTTCTAGCCAGTCAGTTGAATATGGTAGACATTCCCAACTACTTCTATCCAGTCAGTTGAATATGGTAGACATTCCCAACTACTTCTATCCAGTCAGTTGAATATGGTAGACATTCCCAACTACTTCTATCCAGTCAGTTGAATATGGTAGACATTCCCAACTACTTCTATCCAGTCAGTTGAATATGGTAAAGACATTCCCAACTACTTCTATCCAGTCAGTTGAATATGGTAGACATTCCCAACTACTTCTATCCAGTCTGTTGAATATGGTAGACATTCCCAACTACTTCTATCCAGTCAGTTGAATATGGTAGACATTCCCAACTACTTCTATCCAGTCAGTTGAATATGGTAGACATTCCCAACTACTTCTATCCAGTCAGTTGAATATGGTAGACATTCCCAACTACTTCTATCCAGTCTGTTGAATATGGTAGACATTCCCAACTACTTCTATCCAGTCAGTTGAATATGGTAAAGACATTCCCAACTACTTCTATCCAGTCAGTTGAATATGGTAAAGACATTCCCAACTACTTCTATCCAGTCAGTTGAATATGGTAAAGACAATCCCAACTACTTCTATCCAGTCTGTTGAATATGGTAAAGACAATCCCAACTACTTCTATCCAGTCAGTTGAATATGGTAAAGACATTCCCAACTACTTCTATCCAGTCAGTTGAATATGGTAAAGACATAATTTTCATCATAGGTACACTTCAACTATGACAGACAAAATGAGGAGAAAAAAAATCCAGAAAATCACATTGTAGGATTTTTAATGAATTTATTTGCAAATTATGGTGGAAAATAAGTATTTGGTCACCTACAAACAAGCAAGATTTCTAGCTCTCACAGACCTGTAACTTCTTCTTTAAGAGGCTCCTCTGTCCTCCACTTGTTACCTGTATTAATGGCACCTGTTTGAACTTGTTATCAGTATAAAGACACCTGTCCACAACCTCAAACAGTCACACTCCAAACTCCACTAAGGCCAAGACCAAAGAGCTGCCAAAGGACACCAGAGACAAAATTGTAGACCTGCACCAGGCTGGGAAGACTGAATCTGCAATAGGTAAGCAGCTTGGTTTGAAGAAATCAACTGTGGGAGCAATTATTAGGAAATGGAAGACATACAAGACCACTGATAATCTCCCTCGATCTGGGGCTCCACGCAAGATCTCACTTGGTGTCAAAATGATCACAAGAACGGTGAGCAAAAATCCCAGAACCACACAGGGGGACGTAGTGAATGACCTGCAGAGAGCTGGGACCAAAGAAACAAAGCCTACCATCAGTAACACACTACCCCGCCAGGGACTCAAATCCTGCAGTGCCAGACGGGTCCCCCTGCTTAAGCCAGTACATGTCCAGGCCCGTCTGAAATTTGCTAGAGAGCATTTGGATGATCCAGAAGAAGATTGGGAGAATGTCATATGGTCAGATGAAACCAAAATATAACTTTTTGGTAAAAACTAAACTCGTCGTGTTTTGAGGACAAAGAATGCTGAGTTGTATCCAAAGAACACCATACCTACTGTGAAGCATGGGGGTAGAAACATCATGCTTTGGGGCTGTTTTTCTGGACGGCTGATCCGTGTAAAGGAAAGAATGAATGGGGCCATGTATCGTGAGATTTGGCTGGGTCTTTCAGCATGACAATGATCCCAAACACACCGCCCGGGCAACGAAGGAGTGGCTTTGTAAGAAGCATTTCAAGGTCCTGGAGTGGCCTATCCAGTCTCCAGATCTCAACCCCACAGAAAATCTTTGGAGGGAGTTGAAAGTCCGTGTTGCCCAGCAACAGCCCCAAAACATCACTGCTCTAGAGGAGATCTGCATGGAGGAATGGGCCAAAATACCAGCAACAGTGTGTGAAAACCTTGTGAAGACTTACAGAAAACGTTTGACCTCTGTCATTGCCAACAAAGGGTATATAACAAAGTATTGAGATAAACTTTTGTTATTGACCAAATACATATTTTCCACCATAGTTTGCAAATAAATTCATTAAAAAATCCTACAATGTGATTTTCTGGATTATTTTTTCTAATTTTGTCTGTCATAGTTTAAATGTACCTGTGATGAAAATTACAGGCCTCTCTCATCTTTTTGTTTCAAATGTTTTTATTAAACACACACAAGAATGGTGTATAGGTATACATGACAGGTATACAATTCTTATCTAAACATAAAAGAGCATACAGGAACAACAAGACCCAGAGTTCTGGGTGCAGAACAAATAATACAGAACACGACATACAAAACAAGGACACGTAGAAAGAAAGAGGGAAGATGTCCCCCCTATCCCCCATCCCCTATTCCCCCCCCCCTCCCAACTGCTCGGGTGGCAGGGCCAGCACATGCTGCCCAAAGGTAGCTTAAAATATTACAATTGAGAGTGCGTTAATAAGTACAAATTCACAGCGCCGACTCGTCCAAGTAGGAGAGGAAAGGCTGCCAGATTTGATCAAATGTTGATAATTTATTGTTCAGAATACATCTAATTCTTTCTAAGTGTACAGTGTTTGCCAATTCACTGAGCCATAGTTTGGTAGAGGGCGCTTCCCTCCTTTTCCAGAACAACAAGATTTGTTTTTTTTGCCGAGATGAGACCATACGAGATTAGTTGTTTTTGGGGGTTGGTTAATCCGTTTAGGGACTCAGATACTCCCAGGATTATCAGAATCTATTGAAGTCTCCAAAACTTCAGAGAGGATCCTAAAAATTCCACACCAATAACCATGCAAGCTAGAGCATAGGGCAAAGTAGTGGAGTAGTGTACCCTGTGTAGCCTGACATTTATCACATGTAGGGGATGTGTCAGGAAATATCCTATGCAGTTTAGTTTTGGAATAGTGTAGTCTGTGTAATACCTTGAATTGTATGAGACGATGTCTGGAATTAATGGAGCATGTGTGAATATACTCCAAGCTCTCTTCCCAGTCTGCCACCGAGATGTCAGTCCCTAGTTCTTCCTCCCATTTTGCCTTGATGGCATCAGTAGAAGGTGTGCTAACAGATTGAAAAGCATCATATAGACGCGATATCAGTTTATCTGAGGTGGGGCATATTTTTATGCATCCGTCAAACGTGGAAGGTTTAGCATCCCCAAATGTTGGGAGGTGTTTTCTAACGTAGTCTCTAATTTGTAGGTATCTGAAAAAATTACTTCTGGGAAGATTATAAGTTTCCCTCAGCAACTCAAAGGAAGCAAAGGTCCCTTCTATGTATAAATCCCCTATAGTACTTATCCCCAACTCTCCCCATCGCTCAAAGGTGTTGTCAAGGTTAGAAGGGGCAAATGAGGGATTCCTGGCGACAGGGAGCATGAATGACATTGGTCTGAGCTCAAAGTGGACTTTAATTTGCTTCCAGATTCGGACTGTGCTATGTATAATAGGATTGTTACAATAAAGTGACATCTCCAGATTGACAGGCGACAAAATCACAGCGCCAATAGAGAAGGGGTGACACTCCTCACGCTCCATACTAAGCCAGCTGGATGCCGGGAGTACGTCATCCAACAGAAATGTAACAATGCGGAGGTTAGCGGCCCAGTAATAAAATATAAACTTTGGGAGAGACAATTCTCCTTCCATCTTGGATTTACAGAGGTGTTTTTTACCTATCCTGTGTGTTTTATAATCCCAGATGAAAGGATTCATTATTGAGTCCAGTTGTTTATGAAAGGATTTAGGTATGAATACTGGGATGTTCTGATATAGGTAGAGCAGTTGTGGGAGGAAGACCATTTTAATGGCATTAATTCTTCCGAGCAGAAAAATTGGGAGAGTTCTCCAAAATAGTATGTTTGCTTTGAGTTTTTGTATCAGAGAGCGGAAATTCTCTTTAAATAGTAAGGAGTATTGTTTGGTAACTACAATTCCTAGGTAAGTAAATTTTTCTGAACTTAAATGGGAGATGTTCTAGCCAGGAGGTATTTTGCGACCGCATGGGCATTAATTCACTCTTGTTCCAATTGATTCTGTATCCCGAGAAGGTACCAAACAAATTGAAGAGCATAGGAGACAGCGCACAACCCTGCCCTGTCCCCCTGTTGAGGTTAAATCGGGGAGACAATGATTGGTTAGTGAGTATTCTGGCACAGGGGTTCCTATATAAAAGCTGGATCCAATTTGTGAACCTATCTCCAATATTAAATTTCTGTAGGACCTTGAATAGATAGGGCCACTCAACTTGGTCAAAGGCCTTTTCGGCGTCAAGAGATATGACGGCAAGGTCCACGTTGGGTAACCTCTGAGAATACATAATATTGAAGAGGCGCCTGAGATTGAAGAATGAGTTTCTGTTAGGGATAAAGCCGGTCTGATCCGAATGGACCAATTTGCCAATTAAAGTGCTAAGCCTGTTAGCCAGAGTTTTTGCTAGAATATTTTGGTCTGTATGACCCTACCTCTTCTGGATCTTTACCCTTCTTATGTATAACTGTAATGAACGCTTCGTCCAAAGTAGAAGGGAGAGCTCCATCCTCATTGGCCTGAATCAACATTTTGTGCAGATAGGGAGAGAGCATGTTGCTGAATGTTTTATAGAATTCACCAGGGTATCCATCTGGGCCCGGGGTCTTGCCTCTCTTTAGAGATTTAATTGTTTCTCGAATTTCATCAAGAGATATTTCCTTATTCAGGAAGTTAGAATCTTCCTGGTTCAGGGTAGGAAGATTACAGTCCTCCAAAAATGTTTGCATAATTAAGGGGTTAGGATCCGCTTTAGATGTATATAGAGTCTCATAAAACTGCCGGAATCTGTCATTGATGTCTTTGGGGGAAGAGAGTAATTCCCCAGATGCAGATTTAACCCTGTGAATCATTCGGTCACTCACATTTTTTCGAAGTTGTCTGGCGAGTAATTTGTGTGGTTTGTCACCAAACTCAAAATATTTTTGCTTGGCATAGAGAAAAGATTTAGCAATTTTAGCTGAGAGAATCTAATTATATTCAAATTTTAAAGAGGTAATTTTTTTATGTTTCTCCATAGATGGGTGGCTAGCATTCTCCCTATCCAGTAAGTGAATTTGTCCCTCTAGTTCTTCCAGTTTTCCTCTGTTTTGCCTATTCCTGGCAGCCTGAAAGGAGATGATACAGCCTCTCAGATAAGCCTTCAGTGTTTCCCACAATAATGCTGGGGAGGTCTCTGTGTTGTCGTTGATATCAAAGAAAAATGTAATTTGGTCTTTAAGATATTCACAGAATGTTGGTTCTGTGAGGAGCTGAGGATTCAACCTCCAGACCCTCTCGTTTGGTACAATGTCACCCAATCTCAGGGAGAAGGTGAGTGGACTGTGGTCCGAGATTATAATATCATGATACCTCACATTACAGGTATAGGGGAGTAGTCTAGCATCCAACAAAAGTAGTCAATTCGAGTGTAAACCTTGTGAACATGAGAGTAAAAGGAGTATTCCCTACCCGTAGGGTTAGCGATCCTCCATATATCAAATAAGTTTGAATTTTTTATGTAGGTATTCAAGAATTCGCTTGAATAGGAGGTAGGGGTTCGACGGGTAGAGGATCTATCCAAATATTGGTCTAGCACACAGTTAAGGTCCCCTCCAATGACCAGGTTAGTATGGGAGATATCTGGAATCAGGGCAAGGACTCTTTTGAAAAAAGAGGTGTTGTCAATGTTTGGCCCATAGATATTTAGTAGAGTTACTGAGGTAGAGTGGATTTCTCCTATTGCGATCACATACCGACCCTCTTTATCCGCAATAGTGGTTTTGTGTAGAAAGGGAATTCCTTTCCGTACCAGAATCGCTGTGCCTCTCGTTCTGGCAGAGAAGTTAGAGTGATACACTTGCCCCACCCACCTACACTTAAGTCTGCTATGAGAGTTATTCTTCAGATGGGTTTCTTGCAAAAATATAATATCAGACGAGAGTGCTTTCAAGTGGGCTAGGACCTTGCCCCTCTTAATTGGTTCGTTTAAACCCTTGACATTCCAGGAAGTGAATGTAAGCCCCGCCTTCCTCTCGTTTGTAGTTCCTATGGTGGCCTGCATACCATGTCACTTGATAAAAAGATAAGAAAGCGCACCAAAGCATCACGATCAGCATATGTAGCACCTACACCCGAGCAGTATCCAACCCACCCCTCCCCCTGCAAGCACCTTTACTTCCCACCTTGTTACCCTAATTTCCCCAACACTTACCCCCCCCCCCCCATCGACCCATATATTTAACAGGCATGTGCAAACAGGAGAGAAAAAAATGAAAAATAAAAATAATAAACACATTGTCTGGCCGATGCCAAAAAAAGCATGGCGCGACCTCGAACCAGAGGTAAAACAAAAATAAAATCCCAACTATACGTTCACCTCTCACTATTCTAGAACTTCTACTAACATATGAACTGAGGAGGCTCCTGCGAGTTAAGTGTTCAGTTAGCATCTAATAAAGCTAAACCGAATAAGTTGCAACTTATACATATTGCGCATTTAAGCGTCATCCTGGGTCAATCCCAGAGATAAGCAAGATATAGCCTCAATATTATATTGCTAAGCACTGCCGGTCAAAAAATAAACCATCCGCAACCGACATAGTCAGCCGTGGGGTCAGGAGATCGGAACAAGGATTTGTTAAATGAAATGTTCCCCCCATAAAAAAATATGTTTAATAAAAAATAAATACAAATATATACCATATATATATATATATATATATATATATATATATATATATATATATATATATATATATATATATATATATATATATATATATATATATATATACATACATACATACATACATACATACACACATACATACACATACACACATATATGTACACATATATATATACATACATACACACACACATACATACACACATATACACACATATACACACACACACATATATACATACCCACACATACAGATACACATACCTATATATACATACACACACACACACACATACATGTATGTATACATACCCACACAAAAAAATCATATATATATATATTTAAAGAATATGTATATACATCCATATGCACACATACACATACAAACATTCATACCCCAGAATAACAATCTACACTGATTTAAAATATACACATACATAATATTAAAATGCTAAGAGAAAATAGTAATAAAGTACAAATAGTAATTATATGTACGCACACCTACACATCCATTAGCACTACAGAGGGCTGGTGGGACTCTAGTCTGTCTAGTCTGTCCACGGCCAGACAAAGGCAGAACGGCACAAAACATCAACTTGCTAACCAGGTGTCTGCCCCCTCCCAACCATCACCCCCAGTCCCCTGCATGCAATAAATAAATGGTATGGTAGTAAGAGTAATGTAAGGATTGTAAAATAAATAATAGCAGACCTTAACACGCAATAACAAGGCACTCTAACCTGTACGGGGGATTGGTGTATATCCCCGGATAAACTTATCTGCGTCTAAAACCGTTGTAGAGTTTGGTCATGACATCTCTGTAGTCGGCAAGATGCTTTGCCACAGACACGGAATGGATGCCCTTTGTGTGACAGGTTGCCCCTCATTCGAGCTTCACGCAGGATAAGATCCTTGGTCTTGAAACTGTGACAACAGATGATTACTGGGCGAGGACGTTGGCCCGGTCCAGGCACTGGGACAAGGGAGCGATGTGCGCGGTCCAGCTGGGGATCCGAATCCAAAACATCCGATCCCATTGCATCCTTCAATAGCTTGGCGAAGAAGTCGGTAGGGCGAGAGCCCACCTCTATCCCCTCTGCCAGACCAACAACGCGAAGTTTATTACGTCTGGATCGGCCCTCCAGGTCCACCACTTTCACAGAAAGCCTCTGCACAGTATCCTGCAATGACGAGCATAGCTTCTCTAACTCGTCGATCCTACCAGCGTTGAATTCAGAAGCTTTCTCAAAGGCCAAAATACTCTGGCCATGCGAAGCGACCGTTCGAATGATGCTCTCGATTTTGGTGTCCAGTTCAGCAATAGTGGCCTTAAGATCCTAAGCTATAGCAACACGTAGCTCCCCCAGAGCCCGGGTAAGTTCTGTAAGTGTCACGTTGTTGCATGTGCCTCCCGTCATGTCTGTCTCGTTGTTTAGTGGGGAGTAGGCCTCTGCTGTGGATTTATTGTCCTTTGGTCGCTTATTACTCGGCATTTTCATATAAAAAGTTACAATCTTGTATTAGAAAGAAACGTTTGTTGTAAAAAGTACCATAAAGTAGGTTAAATTAGATTATTTCGCAAAAAAAAGTTGCAGGAGCCTCTCACGCACAGCCGTTCACTCCAACATGCTAGCTCCGCCTCCTCTCTCTTCTTTTTAAGTGGGAGAACTTGCACAATGTGTGGCTGACTAGATACTTTTTTGCCCCACTGTATGAATGCCAACGTATATGAATGCCAATCCTCAAGATATGCCGAACGGCATAGGCAAGATGCAGTAGATGGTATAGAGTACAGTATATACATATGAGATAAGTAATGTAGAGTATGTAAACATTATAAAGTGGCATTGGTTAAAGTGACTAGTGATATATTTATTACATACATTTTTTCATTATTAAAGTGGCTAGAGATGAGTCAGTATGTTGGCAGCAGCTTCTTAAATCTCTGGCCAGTTTAATACATTTATTTTATTTAATAACGGTATCAATAGTCACTTTAAATAACGCCACTTTAATAATGATAACAAATCCTACATTCTCATCTCGTATGTATATACAGTTGAAGTCGGAAGTTTACATACACTTAGGTTGGAGTCATTAAAACTCGTTTTCAACCACTCCACAAATGTCTTGTTAAAAAACTATCGTTTTGGCAGTCGATTAGGACATCTACTTTGTGCATGACACAATTAATTTTTACAACAATTGTTTACATACAGATTATTTCACTTGTAATTCACTGTATCACAATTCCAGTGGGTCAGAAGTTTACATACACTAAGTTGACTGTGCCTTTAAACAGCTTGGAAAACTCCAAAAATTATGTCATGGCTGTAAAAGCTTCTGATAGGCTAATTGACATCATTTCAGTCAATTGGAGGTGTACCTGTGGATGTATTTCAAGGCCTACCTTCAAACTCAGTGCCCCTTTGCTTGACATCATGGGAGAATCAAAATAAATAAGTCAAGCCATTGTGGACCTCCACAAGTCTGGTTCATCCTTGGGATCAATTTCCAAACACCTGAAGGTACCACGTTCATCTGTACAAACAATTGTACGTAAGTATAAACACGCAGCTGCCATACCGCTCAGGAAGGAGACGCGGTCTGTCTCCTAGAAATGAACGTACTTTGGTGCTAAAAATCCCAGAACAACAGCAAAGGACCTTGTGAAGATGCTTGAGGAAACAGTTACAAAAATATCTATATCCACAGTAAAACAAGTCCTATATCGACATAACCTGAAAGGCTGCTCAGCAAGGAAGAAGCCACTCCTCCAAAACCGCCATAAAAAAAGCCAGACTATGGTTTGCAACTGCACATCGGGACAAAGATCGTACTTTTTGGAGAAATGTCCTCTGGTCTGAAATATAACTGTTTGGCCATAATGACCATCGTTATGTTTGGAGGAAAAGGGGAGAGGCTTGCAAGCCGAAGAACAAACATCCCAACCGTGAAGCACTGGGGTGGCAGCATCATGTTGTAGGGGTGCTTTGCTGCAGGAGGGACTGGTGCACTTCACAAAATAAATGGCATCATGAGGAGGGAAATTATGTGGATATATTGAGGCAACATCTCAAGACATCAGTCAGGAAGTTAAAGCTTGGTCGCAAATGGGTCTTCCAAATGAACAAACACCCCTGCATACTCCCAAAGTTGTGGCAAAATGGTTTAAGGACAACAAAGTCAAGGTATTGGAGTGGCCCTCACAAAGCCCTGACCTCAATCCTATATAAAATGTGTGGGCAGAACTGAAAAAGCGTGTGCAAGCAAGGAGGCCTACAAACCTGACTCAGTTACACCAGCTCTGTCAGGAAGAATGGGCCAAAATTCACCCAACTTATTGTGGGAAGCTTGTGGAAGGCTACCCGAAATATTTGACCCAAGTTTAAATTGTTTCAGGCAATGCTACAAAATACTAATTGAGTGTTTGTAAACTTCTGACCCACTGGGAATGTGATGAAAGAAATAAAAGCTGAAATAAATCATTCTCTGTACTATTATTCTGACATTTCACATTCTTAAAATAAAGCGGTGATCCTAACTGACCTAAAATAGGGAATTTTTACTTGGATTAAATGTCAGGAATTGTGAAAAACTGAGTTTAAATGTATTTGGCTAAGGTGTATGTAAACTTCCAACTTCAACTGTACTGTATTCAATACCATCTACTGCATATTGCCTATGCTGCATGGCCATTGCTCATCCATCTATTTATACGTACATATTCTTATTCATCCCTTTACATTTGTGTGTATAAGGTGGTCATTGTGAATTTGCTAGATTACTTGTTAGACATTACTGCACTGTCTAAACTAGAAGCACAAGCATTTCGCTACACTCACATTAACATCTGCTAACCATGTGCATGTGACCAATAACATTTGATTTGATATGAGAAACGATAGTCTATCATTACTTTAAGATATGAAAGTCAGTCAATCCGGAAAATTTCAAGAACTTTGAACGTTTCTTAAGTGCAGTCGCAAAAACCATCAAGCGCTATGATAAAACTGGCTCTCATGAGGACCACCACAGGAATGGAAGACCCAGAGTTACCTCTACTGCAGAGGATAAGTTCATTAGAGTTTCCAGCCTCAGAAATTGCAGCCCAAATAAATGCTTCACAGATTTCAAGTAACAGACAAATCTCAACATCAACTGTTCAGAGGAGACTGTTTGAATCAGGTCTTCATGGTTGAATTACTGCAAAGAAACCACTACTAAAGGACACCAATAAGAAGAGGAGATTGCTTGGGCCAAGAACCATGAGCAATGGACATTAGACCGGTGGAGATTTGTCCTTTGGTCTGGAATCCAAATTTGAGATTTTTGGTTTCAACTGCCATGTCTTTGTGAGACGCGGTGAGGTTGAACGGATGATCTCTGCATGTGTATTTCCCACCGTAAAGCATGGAGGAGGAGGTGTTGTGGTGTGGGAGTGCTTTGATGGTAACACTGTCTGTGATTTATTTAGAGTTCAAGGCACACTTAACCAGCATGGCTACCACAGCATTCTGCAGCGATACACCATCCCATCTGGTTTGGGCTTCGTCCCACTATCATTTGTATTTCAACAGGACAATGACCCAGCACACCTCCAGGCTGTGTAAGGGCTATTTTACCACGAAGGAGAGTGATGGAGTGCTGCATCAGATGACCTGGCCTCCACACCCCCCGACCTCAACCCAATTGAGATGGTTTGGGATGAGTCGGACCGCAGAGTGAAGGAAAAGCAGCCAACAAGTGCTCAGCATATGTCTCCTTCAAAACTGTTGGAAAAGCATTCCAGGTGAAGCTGGTTGAGGGAATGCCAAGAGTGTGCAAAGCTGGCAAAGGGTGACTATTTGAAGAATCTCAAATATAAAATATATTTTGATTTGTTTAACACTTTTTTGGTTACTACATGATTCTATATGTGTTATTTCATAGTTCTGATGTCTTCACTATTATTATACAATGTAGAACAGAGTAAAAATAAAGAAAAACCTTTGACTGAGTAGGTGTTCTAAAACTTCTGACCGGTAGAGTTTATGTGCAATTGTATCCTGATCTAGAGCTGTTTATACGGTGTCCATATTAGGACAGTCTCAGTAGGAGTAATTACATGGACACTGTAGTATATCCTAATTCTACTGGCCAGAAAAAATCATTTAGAGTTACAGCTCCTAAATCATTACATGTCTTTTTAAGAAAATAAATCCCACCACCACAATGAGTGATACTGCCTTGACAGTTTTACACAGGGGGATATACAGTATAGAGTAGAGTTTGCAAAGTGCAGTAATGAATTGTGGCTGTGTTCAAAGTTTTTGGAAATAACAGAGGCACTTAGTCGATATCTGGTGTTATGAAGAATTAGAGCTTCTATCACTTTTAGTATCCAAGCAGAAAATACAAACCAGGTCTCCTGAAATTCCCATGAGTGGTAAACACTACTTCTCCACCAGGCCCATTGACAACTGATCAACAAACAAACAAATCAACAAACATCCTTATCGACAGTAATAAAAACAACACAATAACACTTTTAATAACATCATATCATTGTTTAGAGAAGTATTTGTTAATAGTCATAACAAACAGATGTTTATAAATGATTTATTAGAGATTATTATAAAGTATTACAGATTATTCAAATACGTTTGCTGTAGTGAAGGTCAGGATACAACTGAAGCAAAATATGAACGCAACATTTAAAGTGTCCCATGTTTCATGAGCTGAAATAAAAGATCCCAGAAATGTTCCACACACATTTGTAATAATAATAATAATATGCCATTTAGCATCCAAAGCGACTTACAGTCATGTGTGCATACATTCTACGTGCCACACACACAAATGTTCCATGTTGTAAAGATGTACTGAGTGAGCTACCATGAGCCCATCCTTTGGCAAATAATCCATCCACCTGACAGGTCCACTGATTAAACAGAGCAACACAATGCCACAGATGTCTCAAGTTTTGTCAGAGAATGTAAGGAATGTAAGGTTAATTTCTCTACCATAAGCTGCCTCCAATGTTTTTTAGAGCTTTTGGCAGTACGTCCAACCGGCCTCACAACCACAGACCATGTGTAATGTCAGCCCAGGACCTCCTCATCTGGATTCTTCACCTGCATCTGAGACCAGCCACCCGGACAGCTGATGAATCAAATGAATCATTTTTGCAGACAGTTAGAAACCACCTCAGGGAAGCTCATCTCCGTGCTTGTTGTCCTTACTAGGGTCTGACTTCAGTTTGCCGCCGTAACCGACTTCAGTGAGAAAATGCTCACCTTCGATGGCCACTGGCATGCTGGAGAAGTGCGCTCTTCCCAGAGTAATCCCGGTTTCGACTGTGCTGGGCAGATGGCAGACAGCTTGTATGGCGTTGTGTGGGCGAGAGGTTTGCTGATGTCAACGTTGTGAACAGAGTGCCCCATGGTGGCACTGGGGTTATGGTATGGACAAGCATAAGCTACGGACAATGAACACAATTCCATTTTATCGATGGCAATTTGAATGCACAGAGATACCATGATGAGATCCTGAGGCCCATTGTCGTGCCATTCATCCAACGCCATCACCTCATTTTTCAGCATGATAATGCACAGCCCCATGGCGCATGGAGCTTTGCATTATTTTCCATGTCCTTTTCCATGGCCTGCATCCTCACCAGACATGTCACCCACTGAGCCTGTTGTGGATGCTTTAGATCGACGTGTAAGACAGCGTGTTCCAGTTCCTGCCAATAACCAGCAACTTCACACTTAAAGATGAGTGGGTCAACATTCCGCAGGCTACAATCAACTGATCAACTCTATGCAAAGGAGATGTGCCACGCTTCATGAGGCAAATGGTGGTCACACCAGATATGGAGTGGTTTTCTGATCCACGCCCCGACCTTTTGTTTTAAGGTATCTGTGACCAACATATATGCATGTCTGTATTCCCAGTCCTGTGAAACTGATACATTCGGCCCTAATGAATTTATTTGAATTGACTGATTTCTTATATGAACTGGAACTCAGTCAAATCTTTGAAATTGTTGCATGTTGCATTTATATTTTTGTTCAGTGTAAATATAAATTCATTACAGTAAATATTAAACTGTATAAAACAAAGCATTCAACAAATAAAAGCCTGGTCAATGCAACATGTTTTAGTTTTTATGTCATTACTCCTTTAGTTTTCTCATCATACAAACACTATAAAACATGATTCAACTAAGACAAAGTATTAAAAAAGTCCCTTTGTGAACAAGCAGGTTCTGAGTCACCCTGACCAGATGTCTATAAATCCATCTACTGCAGAAAATAGATAAGGAACGCAACCCTGAATGAAGCTATAAAGAAGGGATTGAAAGACGACTAATGAAAGACAGAGGCCACATTTTCACCTCTGCTGTTCTTCACAAACGTCGCAGCCTGTTGTTTGTACGTCCCTTTTGGTTATTTACTTGTTTGTCTTTTTTACATTGTTTTTTTTTTTCAGTCACTATCTTTAAAACATGAAGCTATTCTCACTTTGGCTCTATTGCTTCCATAATGTCATCCAATGTATTTGTCATGTTCAGTTTTTAAATAACATAAAAACATTGACATCCCAGTCCTGTTATATTACTCCTCTAGTACAGTATATATACAGTCCTGTTATATTACTCCTCTAGTACAGTATATATACAGACCTGTGTTATATTACTCCTCTAGTACAGTATATATACAGTCCTGTGTTATATTACTCCTCTAGTACAGTATATATACAGACCTGTGTTATATTACTCCTCTAGTACAGTATATATACAGTCCTGTGTTATATTACTCCTCTAGTACAGTATATATACAGTCCTGTGTTATATTACTCCTTGTCACGCCTTGGTCATTATATTTTGTGTTTTTGGTATATGTTTGGGTAAGCCAGGGTGTGACATGGGTTTATATGTTGTGTTTCGTATTGGGGTTTGTATTGTGAATAATAATACCGCAATCGTTATCCGCTTCCCCTTATGTCATCAGCCTTCGAGATTCTGCAGGGAGCCAGGTTCTTTACTAAGTTGGACCTTCGTAATGCTTACCATCTCATGCGCATCAGAGAGGGGGACGAGTGGAAAACGGCGTTTAACACTCCGTTAGGGCATTTTGAGTACCGGGTTCTGCCGTTTGGTCTCGCTAATGCTCCAGCTGTTTTTCAGGCATTAGTTAATGATGTACTGAGAGACATGCTGAACATCTTTGTTTTTGTCTACCTTGACGATATCCTGATTTTTTCACCGTCACTCGAGATTCATGTTCAGCACGTTCGACGTGTACTCCAACGCCTTTTAGAGAATTGTCTCTACGTGAAGGCTGAGAAGTACGCCTTTCATGTCTCCTCTGTCACATTTCTCGGTTCTGTTATTTCCGCTGAAGGCATTCAGATGGATCCCGCTAAGGTCCAGGCTGTCAGTGATTGGCCCGTTCCAAGGTCACATGTCGAGTTGCAGCGCTTTCTAGGTTTCGCTAATTTCTATCGGCGTTTCATTCGTAATTTCGGTCAAGTTGCTGCCCCTCTCACAGCTCTTACTTCTGTCAAGACGTGCTTTAAGTGGTCCGGTTCCGCCCAGGGAGCTTTTGATCTCCTCAAGAAGCGTTTTACGTCCGCTCCTATCCTCGTTACTCCTGACGTCACTAAACAATTCATTGTCGAGGTTGACGCTTCAGAGGTGGGCGTGGGAGCCATTCTATCCCAGCGCTTCCAGTCTGACGATAAAGTCCATCCTTGCGCTTATTTTTCTCATCGCCTGTCGCCATCGGAACGCAACTATGATGTGGGTAACCGCGAACTGCTCGCCATCCGCTTAGCCCTAGGCGAATGGCGACAGTGGTTGGAGGGGGCGACCGTTCCTTTTGTCGTTTGGACTGACCATAAGAACCTTGAGTACATCCGTTCTGCCAAACGACTTAATGCACGTCAAGCTCGTTGGGCGTTGTTTTTCGCTCGTTTCGAGTTTGTGATTTCTTATTGCCCGGGTAATAAGAACACCAAGCCTGATGCCTTATCCCGTCTCTTTAGTTCTTCTGTGGCTTCTACCGATCCCGAGGGATTCTTCCTTATGGGCGTGTTGTCGGGTTGACTGTCTGGGGAATTGAGAGACAGGTTAAGCAAGCACTCACTCACACTGCGTCGCCGCGCGCTTGTCCTAGTAACCTTCTTTTCGTTCCTGTTTCTACTCGTCTGGCTGTTCTTCAGTGGGCTCACTCTGCCAAGTTAGCTGGCCATCCCGGCGTTCGAGGTACACTTGCTTCTATTCGCCAGCGGTTTTGGTGGCCTACTCAGGAGCGTGACACGCGCCGTTTCGTGGCTGCTTGTTCGGACTGCGCGCAGACTAAGTCAGGTAACTCTCCTCCTGCCGGTCGTCTCAGACCGCTTCCCATTCCTTCTCGACCATGGTCTCACATCGCCTTAGACTTCATTACCGGTCTGCCTTCGTCTGCGGGGAAGACTGTGATTCTTACGGTTGTCGATAGGTTCTCTAAGGCGGCACATTTCATTCCCCTCGCTAAGCTTCCTTCCGCTAAGGAGACGGCACAAATCATCATTGAGAATGTGTTCAGAATTCATGGCCTCCCGTTAGACGCCGTTTCAGACAGAGGTCCGCAATTCACGTCACAGTTTTGGAGGGAGTTCTGTCGTTTGATTGGTGCTTCCGTCAGTCTCTCTTCCGGTTGGTCGCATATTACGCAGCCTTTCTTTTAGAAACCCTGCGTCTTGGGCAGAACAGCTCCCCTGGGCAGAATACGCTCACAACTCGCTTCCTTCGTCTGCTACCGGGCTATCTCCGTTTCAGAGTAGTCTGGGTTACCAGCCTCCTCTGTTCTCGTCCCAGCTCGCCGAGTCCAGCGTTCCCTCCGCTCAGGCGTTTGTCCAACGTTGTGAGCGCACCTGGAGGAGGGTGAGGTCTGCACTTTGCCGTTACAGGGCGCAGACTGTGAGAGCCGCCAATAAACGTAGGATTAATAGTCCTAGGTATTGTCGCGGCCAGAGAGTGTGGCTTTCCACTCGTAACCTTCCCCTTACGACAGCTTCTCGTAAGTTGACTCCGCGGTTCATTGGTCCGTTCCGTGTCTCCCAGGTCGTCAATCCTGTCGCTGTGCGACTGCTTCTTCCGCGACATCTTCGTCGCGTCCATCCTGTCTTCCATGTCTCCTGTGTCAAGCCCTTTCTTCGCGCCCCGTTCGTCTTCCCTCCCCCCGTCCTTGTCGAGGGCGCACCTATTTACAAGGTACGTAGGATCATGGACATGCGTTCTCGGGGACGTGGTCACCAGTACTTAGTGGATTGGGAGGGTTACGGTCCTGAGGAGAGGAGTTGGGTTCCATCTCGGGACGTGCTGGACCGTTCGCTGATTGATGATTTCCTCCGTTGCCGCCAGGATTCCTCCTCGAGTGCGCCAGGAGGCGCTCGGTGAGTGGGGGGGTACTGTCATGTTTTGTCATATATTGTCTTGTCCTTGTGCTTTCCCTTCTGTTCGTTTCCCCCTGCTGGTCTTATTAGGTTCGTTCCCTTTTTCTATCCCTCTCTCTCCCCCTCCCTCTCTCTCTTCTCTCTATCATTCCGTTCCTGCTCCCAGCTGTTCCTCATTCTCCTAACTCACTCATTTACTCTTTTCACACCTGTCCCCTATTTTGCCCTCTGATTGAGCCCCTATTTCTCCCCTTGTTTTCCGCTTCTGTCCTTGTCG
>NC_060177.1:10533136-10548136 GCF_021184085.1 Oncorhynchus gorbuscha
TATATAAAGTGAAAAACAACTAAAATTAACAGTAAACATTACACATACAGAAGTTTAAAAACAGTAAAGACATTACAAATGTCATATTATATATATATATATACAATGTACAAATAGTTAAATGACACAAGATAAAATGAATAAGCATAAATATGGGTTGTATTTACAATGGTGTTTGTTCTTCACTGGTTGTCCTTTTCTCGTGGCAACAGGTCACAAATCTTGCTGCTGTGATGGCACACTGTGGAATTTCACCCAAAAGATATGGGAGTTTTTCAAAATTGGATTTGTTTTCGAATTCTTTGTGGATCTGTGTAATCTGGGGGAAATATGTCTCTCTAATATGGTCATACATTGGGCAGGAGGTTAGGAAGTGCAGCTCAGTTTCCACCTCATTTTGTGGGCAGTGAGCACATAGCCTGTCTTCTCTTGAGAGCCATGTCTGCCTACGGCGGCCTTTCTCAATAGCAAGGCTATGCTCACTGAGTCTGTACATAGTCAAAGCTTTCCTTAATTTTGGGTCAGTCACAGTGGTCAGGTATTCTGCCGCTGTGTACTCTCTGTGTAGGGCCAAATAGCATTCTAGTTTGCTCTGTTTTTGCTCTCTCTCTCTCTCTCTCTCTCTCTCTCTCTCTCTCTCTCTCTCTCTCTCTCTCTCTCTCTCTCTCTCTCTCTCTCTCTCTCTCTCTCTACCCCCGCCCCACCTCTCTCTCTCTCTCTCTCCCCCCACCCACCTCTCTCCCCTCCCTCTCTCTCTCTCTCTCTCTCTCTCTCTCTCTCGCTTTCTCTCTCTCTCTCTCTCTCTCTCTCTCTCCCCCACCCACCTCTCTCTCTCTCTCTCTCTCCCCCGCTCTCTCTGTTTCTTTCTCTCTACCCCCTGCTCCACCTCTCTCTCTCTCTCTCTCTCTCTCTCTCTCTCTCTCTCTCTCTCTCTCTCTCTCTCTCTCTCTCTCTCTCTCTCTTCTCTCTACCCCTCTCCCCACCTCTCTGTCTCTCTCTCTCCATCTCTCTACCCCCCCCCCACCTCTCTCTCTCTCTCTCTCTCTCTCTCTCTACCCCCCTGCCCCACCTCTCTCTCTCTCTCTCTTCTCTCTCTACCCCCGCCCCCCTCGCTCTCTCTCTCTCTCTCTCTCTCTCTCTCTCTCTCTCTCTCTCTCTCTCTCTCTCTCTCTCTCTCTCTCTCTCTCTCTCTCTCTCTCTCTCTCTCTCTCAGGGACTCATGCAACTGTAACCTTGGTAACACCATTAGCAATTTAATGGAGAATTACAGCTGACTCCATCAACCAAAGCCTTTTCTGACAAAACAGCCTCCTTTCATCTTTGAATTAACTTAGCCAGCGCAGAGGCAACATGTACAACCATACAGCTTTGATAAATCCATCTGTTTATGCAAATATACACAGACAGAGAGCGAAAGAGAGAGAGTGGAGAGACAGAGAGAGAGGGGAGAGGAGAGGAAGAGAAATAGGGAGAGAAAAGATAGAGCCAGACCCATCAAACAACTCCTCCAGTTTGTCATTGTAAAGAGAAACACCCTCCATTTCTGAATGATACAGGTTTCTTTTTTCCTTGAGTTCGGAGGTCATTTGGGTGTATTGCCTGGCCTTTGAAGGACCATAATCTGATAGATTATATCAGAAAGTGTTTTGGAAGACATCTAAGTGGGGGGGAAGATAAAACACAGTATACTGAATATTGCACAGTACAATTAATGATATTCTAAGGTCTTAGCACCCACCCCCCTCTGTCTTCTCAGTGGAAACTGCCACCACCTTCAGCATACAAATCAACCAGATTAGTGTGTTAGCCGTGTGTTTTTAATGATAAAACAACCCACTTATTCCAGGTTGTGTCTAGCATGCAAATTTACTTGAAAAAAGACAACTCCAACTGTCTAAAGAGTGGGAGTGATTTATATTATTGTCATCAGCCAACAGCATACATACCGTACCTAAAGGACTCCTGGTAAAAAGACCAGAACTACTATAGTAGAGATCAACTCCATTAGATCATCAGGTCAATAAACTAGAACTACTATAGTAGAGTTCAACTCCATTAGATCATACAGCGATGACAAACTGATGTCCCTAGGTACAGACTATAACTAAGGCTATAACTAAGGCCCAGAGTTAAAAAACTAAACAAGCAAAAACCGAGCCAGTCAGAGCCAGAGCCAGTCAGAGCCAGAGCCAGTCAGAGCCAGTCAGAGTCAGAGCCAGTCAGAGCCAGTCAGTGTCAGAGCCAGTCAGAGCCAGTCAGAGTCAGAGCCAGTCAGAGCCAGTCAGAGCCAGTCAGAGTCAGAGTCAGAGCCAGTCAGAGTCAGAGCCAGTCAGAGCCAGTCAGAGCCAGTCAGAACTAGTCAGAGTCAGAGCCAGTCAGAGCCAGTCAGAGTCAGAGCCAGTCAGAGTCAGAGCCAGTCAGAACCAGTCAGAGTCAGAGCCAGATCCAGTCAGAGCCAGAGCCAGTCAGAGTCAGAGCCAGTCAGAGCCAGTCAGAGCCAGTCAGAGCCAGAGCCAGTCATAGCCAGAGCCAGTCAGAGCCAGTCAGAATCAGAGCCAGTCAGAGCCAGTCAGTGCTAGTCAGAGTCAGAGCCAGTCAGAGCCAGTCAGAGCCAGTCAGAGTCAGAGCCAGTCAGAGCCAGTCTGAGTCAGAGCCAGTCAGAGCCAGTCATCGTCAGAGCCAGTCAGAGTCAGAGCCAGAGCCAGCCAGAGCCAGTCAGAGCCAGTCAGAGCCAGTCAGAGCCAGAGCCAGTCAGAGCCAGTCAGAGTCAGAGCCAGTCAGAGCCAGTCAGAGCCAGTCAGAGTCAGTGTCAGTCAGAGTCAGAGCCAGTCAGAGCCAGTCAGAGCCAGTCAGAGCCAGTCAGAGTCAGAGCCAGTCAGAGCCAGTCAGAGCCAGTCAGAGCCAGAGCCAGTCAGAGCCAGAGCCAGTCAGAGCCAGAGCCAGTCAGAGTCAGAGCCAGTCAGAGCCAGTCAGAGCCAGAGCCAGTCAGAGCCAGAGCCAGTCAGAGCCATTCAGAGCCAGAGCCAGTCAGAGCCAGAGCCAGTCAGAGCCAGTCAGAGCCAGAGCCAGTCAGAGCCAGTCAGAGCCAGTCAGAGTCAGAGCCAGTCAGAGCCAGTCAGAGTCAGAGCCAGTCAGAGCCAGTCAGAGCCAGTCAGAGTCAGAGTCAGAGCCAGTCAGAGCCAGTCAGAGCCAGTCAGAGTCAGTCAGAGCCAGTCAGAACCAGTCAGAGTCAGAGCCAGTCAGAGCCAGTCAGATCCAGTCAGAACCAGTCAGAGTCAGAGCCAGTCAGAGCCAGTCAGAGTCAGAGCCAGTCAGAGTCAGAGCCAGTCAGAGTCAGAGCCAGTCTGACATCAAGTGCATTGGTGTCTTTCCAATAGCACACAGTGATCAATGATAATGGCTCCTATATCATCGGTAATTACAATGGTGAATAGGCTTCATTATGCAGTGTTTCTGCTTAAACCACTCGGCAGGGCCATATGGGCACCCATCCATTAGTAAGTGCAGACACACACACACACACACACACACACACACACACACACACACACACACACACACACACACACACACACACACACACACACACACACACACACACACACGCACACGCACACGCACACGCACACGCACACGCACACGCACACGCACACGCACACAAACGCACACACACACACACACACACACACACACACACACACACACACACACACACACACACACACACACACACACACACACACACACACACACACACACACACACACACACACACACACACACACACACACACACACACACACACACACACACACACACACACACACACACACACACACCACCTCTCACTGTACCTTGCATTGGAGGTGGTGTATTTATACATGGCGGGGTCTGGGAAGCACTACCCCCATACAGAAAGACGAGAGGGAGAAGTGGAGAGAAGGAGGGAGTGGGGGAGACAGAGAAACTGAGAGAGAGCGAGAGAGAGAGAGCGAGAGAGAGAGAGAGAGAGAGAGAGAGAGAGAGAGAGAGAGAGAGAGAGAGAGAGAGAGAGAGAGAGAGAGAGAGAGAGAGAGAGAGAGATAGACGTACAGAGAGAGAGACAGAGAGAGAGAGACTTAACAGTATATTTGACCTCTCAGCTTCCCAATCAAATCTAAAAATCTCAAACAGAAAACCGAAAAAAATTAACAATAATGACAAATGGTTTGATGAAGAATGCAAAAATCTAACAAAGAAATTGAGAAACCTGTCCAACCAAAAACATAGAGACCCGGAAAACCTGAGTCTACGCCTTCACTATGGTGAATCACTAAAACAATACAGAAATACACTACGGAAAAAGAAGGAACAGCATGTCAGAAATCAGCTCAATGTAATTGAAGAATCCATAGACTCTAACCACTTCTGGAAAAATTGGAAAACACTAAACAAACAACAACACGAATAATTATCTATCCAAAATGGAGATGTATGGGTAAACCACTTCTCCAATCTTTTTGGCGCTATAACAAAGAATAAAGAGCAAAAACATATACATGATCAAATACAGATCTTAGAACCAACTATTAAAGACTACCAGAACCCACTGGATTCTCCAATTACATTGAATGAGTTACAGGACAAAACTAAAACGCTCCAACCCAAAAAGGCCTGTGGTGTTGATGGTATCCTCAATGAAATGATCAAATATACAGACAACAAATTCCAATTAGCTATACTAAAACTCTTTAACATCATCCTTAGCTCTGGCATCTTCCCCAATATTTAGAACCAAGGACTGAATCCACAAAAGTGTAGACAAATTTGACCCCAATAACCACCGTGGAATATGCGTCAACAGTAACCTTGGGAAAATCCTCTGTATTATAATTAACAGCAGACTCCTACATTTCCTCAATGAAAACAATGTACTGAGCAAATGTCAAATTGGCTTTTTACCAAATTACCGTACAACAGACCATATATTCACCCTGCACACCCTAATTGACAACCAAACAAACCAAAACAAAGGCAAAGTCTTCTCATGCTTTGTTGATTTAAAAAAAGCCTTCGACTCAATTTGGCATGAGGGTCTGCTATACAAACTGATGGAATGTGGTGTTGGGGGTAAAACATACGACATTATAAAATCCATGTACACAAACAACAAGTGTGCTGTTAAAATGGGCAAAAAAAAATCTTCACACAGGGTCGTGGGGTGAGACAGGGATGCAGCTTAAGCCCCACCCTCTTCAACATATATATCACCGAATTGGCGCGGGCACTAGAAAAGTCTGCAGCACCCGGCCTCACCCTACTAGAATCCGAAGTCAAATGTCTGCTGTTTGCTGATGATCTGGTGCTTCTGTCACCAACCAAGGAGGGCCTACAGCAGCACCTAGATCTTATGCACAGATCCTGTCAGACCTGGGCCCTGACAGTAAATCTCAGTAAGACCAAAATAATGGTGTTCCAAAAAAGGTCCAGTCACCATACCACAAATACAAATTCCATCTAGACACTGTTGCCCTAGAGCACACAAAAAACTATACATACCTTGGCCTAAACATCAGCACCACAGGTAACTTCCACAAAGCTCTGAACGATCTGAGAGACAAGGCAAGAAGGGCATTCTATTCCATCAAAAGGAATATAAATTTCAACATACCAATTAGGATTTGGCTAAAAATACTTGAATCAGTCATAGAGCCCATTGCCCTTTATGGTTGTGAGGTCTGGGGTCCGCTCACCAACCAAGACTTCACAAAATGGGACAAACACCAAATTGAGACTCTGCAAGCAGAATTCTGCAAAAATATCCTCCGTGTACAACGTAGAACACCAAATAATGCATGCAGAGCAGAATTATGCCGATACCCACTAATTATCAAAATCCAGAAAAGAGACGTTAAATTCTATAACCACCTAAAAGGAAGCGATTCCCAAACCTTCCATAACAAAGCCATCACCTACAGAGAGATGAACCTAGAGAAGAGTCCCCTAAGCAAGCTGGTCCTGGGGCTCTGTTCACAAACACAAACACACCCTACAGATCCCCAGGACAGCAGCACAATTAGACCCAACCAAATCATGAGAAAACAAAAAGATAATTACTTGACACATTGGAAAGAGTTAACAAAAAAACTGAGCAAACTAGAATGCTATTTGGCCCTATACAGAGAGTACACAGTGGCAGAATACCTGACTACTGTGACTGACCCAAAATTAAGGAAAGCTTTGACTATGTACAGACTCAGTGAGCATAGCCTTGCTATTGAGAAAGGCCGCCGTAGGCAGACATGGCTCTCAAGAGAAGACAGGCTATGTGCTCACTGCCCACAAAATGAGGTGGAAACTGAGCTGCACTTCCTAACCTCCTGCCCAATGTATGACCATATTAGAGAGACATATTTTCCTCAGATTACACAGATCCACACAGAATTCGAAAACAAATCCAATTTTGATAAACTCCCATATCTACTGGGTGAAATTCCACAGTGTGCCATCACAGAAGCAAGATTTGTGACCTGTAGCTACGAGAAAAGGGCAACCAGTGAAGAACAAACACCATTGTAAATACAACCCATATTTATGCTTATTTATGGTATCTTGTGTCCTTCAACCATTTGTACATTGTTAAAACACTTTATATATATATATATAATATGACATTTGTAATGTCTTTATTGTTTTGAAACTTCTGTATGTGTAATGTTTACTGTTAATTTTTATTGTTTATTTCACTTTATATATTCACTTTATATATTATCTACCTCACTTGCTTTGGCAATGTTAACACATGTTTCCCATGCCAATAAATTTAATTTAATTTAATTTAATTTAATTGAGAGAGAGAGACAGAGAGAGAGAGAGAGAGAGAGAGAGAGAGAGAGAGAGAGAGAGAGAGAGAGAGAGAGAGAGAGAGAGAGAGAGAGAGCGAGAGAGAGAGAGAGACAGAGACAGAGACAGAGACAGAGACAGAGACAGAGACAGAGACAAAACCATAGTTACACATCAATTAAAAAGACAGCTCCAAATTCTCCTCCATAGTAACTAAACACAACAGACTATGAATACCCCATATAATCATAAACAGATCAACATTGTTAACCAGTTTGTAATAGGCAAACTCAACCCTCAGTTTCGCTGCCAACATTCCCTCCAGCATTCCCACCACATCCACAGACCCCTGTCCCCGAATACTGTTCTTCCGGGTCTTCAATATTGCTAATTTAGCTGCCCCTAACACAAAATTAAGCAACACAACTACACCCCTTCGACTAAACCTTTACTTTAACCCAAATATAAACAGTTGGGAAGAGAAAACCTCTCCCAGCTCCTCCAAGCTGAGAACCAAGAAGTGATCAGGCCAATCATCCCGACGAACCTGGGACACTGTAAAATCAGATGTGCCAGAGTTTCAGACTCAGCACAGAATGGACACCCTTCCCCAACTGTCGGATCCAGGTGTACCAGATGCATATGGGTGGCTAGGGCTCCATGTCTTATCCTCCATTGGAGGTAAGCTGTTCTCTTATCAATAGGAAGTTTGTATAAAGATCGCCAACAGCCTTTTGGGGATACACCTGGACCAAACACACCCACCCACCTCGTCGATTTTACCCCTTCCAGGGAAGAGGCATGGGACACATTTACACAATTGTTTTACAGGGCCTTCTTTCCCACCACCTTGAATTCTGGGGTATGGAAGGAAAGCAGCATCTCCACGTCCTCCTCGAATGACCCCACCGCAGCACTAACAATCAGTGCAGGAAACACATAATCCAGACCTTCCTTCCACCGATCAGAATTGGAAGTGTCAGTCACATACTGCGGATAAAGTACTGGCAAGGAATGACAGACCTCAGCAACGACCTTCCTCAGTAGGCGAGATGATCAGATCCCCGCTCTTTCTCTCAGCTCCTCCAACGATCTGCTCCTGCTCTGCATCAGATGACCCAGCTTAGTACACCCCATACCTAACAGGCATGAAAATAGGCTGGCTGAACCCAGAGCACGGGATGGGTACCAAACCCGACACGCACCAGTAAACATGTGCACAAGCACTTACAACAAGCAATTCCACACAAAGACACGGGGGGAGGGTTTACTGAGGGTTAAATGCACAACAATTAATGAGGGAAATTAAAACCAGGTGTGTAGGAAAACAAGACAAAACAAATGGAAAATGAAAAGCGGATTGACGATGGCTAGATGACCGGTGACGCCGACCGCCGAACGCCGCCCAAACGGTCACCTTCCCATCAGGGAGACGTAGGCAGACCGTCTGCTTGCGTTGCAACGTCGACTGTCCTAGGTTTTTTTTTAAGCACTAGGAGCATCCATATCCTTGAGGGAAGCAAAATGAGACCTAATCAAGGCACCCTTCACTCTTTCATTTAAAAACAACCTCAGTTCATGTCTCTTGTCCTGTAAGTTCATAACTAATTCAGAGGACATTCTGAGTGAGCAACTTCAATTCAATAGATTTGATGTCCTGTTCAAGGGCCTTGATAGTCTCTTTAACTTCAATTTGAGACAGAGCAGTATACTGTTGACAAAATGCTAGTGATCAGATACATACAACCTGTCTAACCTTCCAACCCTACTAGAGTAGTGATCAGATACATACAACCTGTCTAACCTTCCAACCCTACTACAGTAGTGATCAGATACATACAACCTGTCTAACCTTCCAACCCTACTAGAGTAGTGATCAGATACATACAACCTGTCTAACCTTCCAACCCTACTACAGTAGTGATCAGATACATATAACCTGTCTAACCTTCCAACCCTACTACAGTAGTGATCAGATACATACAACCTGTCTAACCTTCCAACCCTACATTTTTTTTATTTCACCTTTATTTAACCAGGTAGGCTAGTTGAGAACAAGTTCTCATTTGCAACTGCGACCTTGCCAAGATAAAGAATAGCATTGTGAACAGACAACACAGAGTTACACATGGAGTAAACAATTAACAAGTCAATAACACAGTAGAAAAAAAAAGGAAAAAAGGGAGTCTATATACAATGTGTGCAAAAGGCATGAGGAGGTAGGCGAATAATTACAATATTGCAGATTAACACTGGAGTGATAAATGATCAGATGATCATGTACAGGTAGAGATATTGGTGTGCAAAAGAGCAGAAAAGTAAATAAATAAAAACTGTGGGGATGAGGTAGGTGAAAATGGGTGGGCTATTTACCAATAGATTATGTACAGCTGCAGCGATCGTTTAGCTGCTCAGATAGCTGATGTTTGAAGTTGGTGAGGGAGATAAAAGTCTCCAACTTCAGCGATTTTTGCAATTCGTTCCAATCACAGGCAGCAGAGTACTGGAACGAAAGGCGGCCGAATGAGGTGTTGGCTTTAGGGATGATCAGTGAGATACACCTGCTGGAGCGCGTGCTACGGATGGGTGTTGCCATCGTTACCAGTGAACTGAGATAAGGCGGAGCTTTACCTAGCTTGGCCTTGTAGATGACCTGGAGCCAGTGGGTCTGGCGACGAATATGTATCGAGGGCCAGCCGACTAGAGCATACAAGTCGCAGTGGTGGGTAGTATAAGGTGCTTTAGTGACAAAACGGATGGCACTGTGATAAACTGCATCCAGTTTGCTGAGTAGAGTGTTGGAAGCAATTTTGTAGATGACATCGCCGAAGTCGAGGATCGGTAGGATAGTCAGTTTTACTAGGGTAAGCTTGGCAGCGTGAGAGAAGGAGCCTTTGTTGCTTAATAGAAAGCCGACTCTTGATTTGATTTTCGATTGGAGATGTTTGATATGAGTCTGGAAGGAGAGTTTGCAGTCTAGCCAGACACCTAGGTACTTATAGGTGTCCACATATTCAAGGTCGGAACCATCCAGGGTGGTGATGCTAGTCGGGCAAGCGGGTGCAGGCAGCGATCGGTTGAAAAGCATGCATTTGGTTTTACTAGCGTTTAAGAGCAGTTGGAGGCCACGGAAGGAGTGTTGTATGGCATTGAAACTCGTTTGGAGGTTAGATAGCACAGTGTTCAATGACGGGCCGAAAGTATATAGAATGGTGTCGTCTGCGTAGAGGTGGATCAGGGAATCGCCCGCAGCAAGAGCAACATCATTGATATATACAGAGAAAAGAGTCGGCCCGAGAATTGAACCCTGTGGCACCCCCATAGAGACTGCCAGAGGGCCGGACAGCATGCCCTCCGATTCGACACACTGAACTCTGTCTGCAAAGTAATTGGTGAACCAGGCAAGGCAGTCATCCGAAAAACCGAGGCTACTGAGTCTGCCGATAAGAATATGGTGATTGACAGAGTCGAAAGCCTTGGCAAGGTCGATGAAGCCGACTGCACAGTACTGTCTTTTATCGATGGCGGTTATGATATCGTTTAGTACCTTGAGTGTGGCTGAGGTGCACCCGTGACCGGCTCTGAAACCAGATTGCATAGCGGAGAAGGTACGGTGGGATTCGAGATGGTCAGTGACCTGTTTGTTGACTTGGCTTTCGAAGACCTTAGATAGGCAGGGCAGAATGGATATAGGTCTGTAACAGTTTGGGTCCAGGGTGTCTCCCCCTTTGAAGAGGGGGATGACTGCGGCAGCTTTCCAATCCTTGGGGATCTCAGACGATATGAAAGAGAGGTTGAACAGGCTGGTAATAGGGGTTGCGACAATGGCGGCGGATAGTTTCAGAAATAGAGGGTCCAGATTGTCAAGCCCAGCTGATTTATACGGGTCCAGGTTTTGCAGCTCTTTCAGAACATCTGCTATCTGGATTTGGGTAAAGGAGAACCTGGAGAGGCTTGGGCGAGGAGCTGCGGGGGGGCGGAGCTGTTGGCCGAGGTAGGAGTAGCCAGGCGGAAGGCATGGCCAGCCGTTGAGAAATGCTTGTTGAAGTTTTCAATAATCATGGATTTATCGGTGGTGACCGTGTTACCTAGCCTCAGTGCAGTGGGCAGCTGGGAGGAGGTGCTCTTGTTCTCCATGGACTTCACAGTGTCCCAGAACTTTTTGGAGTTGGAGCTACAGGATGCAAACTTCTGCCTGAAGAAGCTGGCCTTAGCTTTCCTGACTGACTGCGTGTATTGGTTCCTGACTTCCCTGAACAGTTGCATATCGTGGGGACTATTCAATGCTATTGCAGTCCGCCACAGGATGTTTTTGTGCTGGTCGAGGGCAGTCAGGTCTGGAGTGAACCAAGGGCTGTATCTGTTCTTAGTTCTGCATTTTTTGAACGGAGCATGCTTATCTAAAATGGTGAGGAAGTTACTCTTAAAGAATGACCAGGCATCCTCAACTGACGGGATGAGGTCAATGTCCTTCCAGGATACCCGGGCCAGGTCGATTAGAAAGGCCTGCTCACAGAAGTGCATGGTACAGGCAATGAGGCAGTGATCGCTGAGATCCTGGTTGAAGACAGGACTGCCGAGGTGTATTTGGAGGGCCAGTTGGTCAGGATGACGTCTATGAGGGTGCCCTTGCTTACAGAGTTAGGGTTGTACCTGGTGGGTTCCTTGATGATTTGTGTGAGATTGAGGGCATCTAGCTTGGATTGTAGGACTGCCGGGGTGTTAAGCATATCCCAGTTTAGGTCACCTAACAGAACAAACTCTGAAGCTAGATGGGGGCAATCAATTCACAAATGGTGTCAGGGCACAGCTGGGAGCTGAGGGGGTCGGTAGCAGGCGGCAACAGTGAGAGACTTATTTCTGGAGAGAGTAATTTTCAAAATTAGTAGTTCGTAACTGTTTGGGTATGGACCTAGAAAGTATGACATTACTTTGCAGGCTGTCTCTGCAGTAGACTGCAACTCCTCCCCCTTTGGCAGTTCTATCTTGACGGAAGATGTTATAGTTGGGTATGGAAATCTCTGAATTATTGGTGGCCTTCCTGAGCCAGGATTCAGACACAAACATCAGGGTTAGCATCAGGGGCTCACTGCTAAAGCAGTGAGTAAAACAAACTTAGGGAGGAGGCTTCTGATGTTGACATGCATGAAACCAAGGCTTTTTCGATCACAGAAGTCAACAAATGAGGGTGCCTGGGGACATGCAGGGCCTGGGTTTACCTCCACATCACCCGCGGAACAGAGAAGGAGTAGTATGAGGGTGCGGCTAAAGGCTATCAAAACTGGTTGCCTAGAGCGTTGGGGACAGAGAATAAGAGGAGCGGGTTTCTGGGCATGGTAGAATATATTCAGGGCATAATGTGCAGACAGAGGTATGGTGGGGTGCGGGTACAGCGGAGGTAAGCCCAGGCACTGGGTGATGATGAGAGAGGTTGTATCTCTGGACATGCTGGTTGTAATGGGTGAGGTCACCGCATATGTGGGAGATGGGACAAAGGAGGTATCAGGGGTATGAGGAGTGGGACTAGAGGCTCCATTGTGAACTAAAACAATGATAACTAACCTGAGCAATGGTATACAAGGCATATTGACATTTGAGAGAGACATACAGCGAGGCATACAGTAATCACAGGTGTTGAATTGGGAAAGCTAGCTAAAACTGTTATGCGGGTGAATGAGGACCCAAAAGCGACTTGGCGAAAACAGAGTCTTTATTCCAGCAAAGGAAAAAGGCAATACTCCTAGACAAATCAGAGCAGAAAACAAAACATAAAAACTAATTCCACTCGTAGTGACGAGGACAGACTGGAGACTCGACCATAAACTGTAGGTTGCCTCGGGAAGGCACCGACCGTAGCAGACTCAGATACCTGCTCACACGCAGCATCTGAGGGAAACAAGACACAGCACGGCGAACAATATACAAGGATCCGACAGGACAGAAACGGAAGACAAGGGGAGAAATAGGGACTCTAATCAGAGGGCAAGATACGGAACAGGTGTGAAAAGATTAGATGATTGATTAGGGGAATAGGAACAGCTGGGAGCAGGAACGGAACGATAGAGAGAAGAGAGAGAGGGAGGGAGAGAGAAAAAAGGGAACGAACCTAAAAAGACCAGCAGGGGGAAAACGAACAGAAGGGAAAGCAAAATGACAAGACAATATAAGACAAAACATGACAAAAACAGTAAGTGAGACAACAGCTAATCAGCTAGCACAACAACAGCAGGTAAAGTGGCGTTGACTAGGCAACGGGGCCGACAGATAAAACAAACAAGCAGAATGGAGTACCATGATTAATGGACAGTCCAGCGTGCATCAGCTATGTAGCCAAGTGATCAGTGTCCAGGGGGCAGCGGTGGATGGGGCAGGGGAGCTGGACTGGCGAGTGTTATCCAGGTTAAAAAACTAACAATGACTAAATAGCTTGTAGCTAGTTAGCTGGTTAGCTTCTGGAGGTTCTTGAGTGTGTTCTAAAAATTAAAAATAATAGCGATTCCGTATCACATTGGGTGAGGCAGGTTTCCGGAAGGTATAAACACATTTTTTTTAAATCGGGATGAGATAGAAAGTACAGATGGGCCACTGAGTGTTTGGGACGCGGCGATGCAGACGTTTAGCAGGCCTGTGCTAACAAGCTAACCGTTAGCAGGCCGGGGTAAACAAGGTAGGAGTTAGCGGACCTGGGCTAAACAAGCTAGCAGTTAGCAGGCTGAATTAGCAAGCAAGGAGATAGCGAGGGCTAGAGAGTTAGCCTTTGGGGGACGTCGCGATGGGGTGAGTCTGTTTATTCCTCTTCATGCGGTGACATCGATAGACCGGTCGTGGGTCCGGGTATTGTAGCCCAGGAGTATGCTACGGTGGCAGCACAGGGGCTCTGGCCGGGCTAGCTTCAAGCTACGTGGGTGGAAACGCTAGCCAGGAGTAATCAACCAGGGTTGCGGTTTAGCTCGATAGCTAGTTGTGAAGATCCAGCTGAGAAATGTTCCGTTTGCGGTGGGAATCCGGGGATAAAAAATAAATAGGTCCATTATGCTCTGGTTAGCGTCGCGTTGTTCGAACTGGCGAGAGCTTTCCGAGCTAAAGGTTAGCTGATGACCGGTTAGCTGAAGACCGCTAGCATAGCTGGTGGTTAGCTGGCTAGCTTCAGTTGAGGGGTTCCGGTTCCGAAGTAAATATAAATACTTTAGGAAAAAGTAGCTACATTGGGTGAGGCGGGTTGCAGGAGAGTATTTGGAAGCTTAGGTTTAGCAAAATGTTTTTAAAGATATGCGAAGAAAAATATGTAAAACGAAAAAGAGACGATATATACAGGCTATATACAGGGGACACGATACGACAGGACGACTTACTGCTACGCCATCTTGGAATTCTTCATATATATATAGTGATCAGATACAGACAACCTGTCTAACCTTCCAACCCTACTACAGTATTGCTCAGATACATACAACCTGTATAACCTTCCAACCCTACTACAGTATTGCTCAGATACATACAACCTGTCTAACCTTCCAACCCTACTACAGTATTGCTCAGATACATACAACCTGTCTAACCTTGCTGCACTGACACAACCTTCATTAACGTTTAACCATGTGTACTGCCTAACTTTTGCATTCCTTACTCTCCACACATCAGAAAGCTCAGTTAATAGACCAGACAGGCAAGTGTCTGACCGCAGGTGAGGTTCTTCAGCAGTAAAATCCACTGTACAGTTCCAGTCACCCCCTAAAACCATACACCCCTCTTGATGACACTGTCTTAAGGTTTCCTTTATTTGATCAAATACAGCGATACGCTCTGTACCCTCATTAGGAGCAGAAACATACAAAAACAACACAAAAAACCATAACATCCACCTTGACCAATAAAACCCAACCCTTGACATTCTCTGTTGTAGATACCACAGTCACCCCTAAGCCTGAGGAAAACAAGATGGCCACCCCAGCACTGAAATTAGTACCATGACTGAGTACATGCTGCCCCTCCCACCACATACCCCAGTCAACCTCATTTTCCTCATCACTATGTGTCTCCGGTAGGAAAACTACATTAAGCCTTTTGTTTTATTACTTCTAATACCCAAGCCCTCTTATTCCTGTCCCTTCCCCCATTAATACTGAGAGAACCAACCCTTAGTAGCTCCATATAGAAAAGAGAAAGGAAAAGCAGAAG
>NC_060177.1:10553136-10605011 GCF_021184085.1 Oncorhynchus gorbuscha
AGGGAATAGTCTATGGGCCCTGCTCAACAGTAGTGTACTATATAGGGAATAGTCTATGGGCCCTGCTCAACAGTAGTGTACTATATAGGGAATAGTCTATGGGCCCTGCTCAACAGTAGTGTACTATATAGGGAATAGTCTATGGGCCCTGCTCAACAGTAGTGTACTATATAGGGAATAGTCTATTGACCCTGCTCAACAGTAGTGTACTATATAGGGAATAGTCTATGGGCCCTGCTCAACAGTAGTGTACTATATAGGGAATAGTCTATGGGCCCTGCTCAACAGTAGTGTACTATATAGGGAATAGTCTATGGGCCCTGCTCAACAGTAGTGTACTATATAGGGAATAGTCTATGAGCCCTGCTCAACAGTAGTGTACTATATAGGGAATATTCTATTGGCCCTGCTCAACAGTAGTGTACTATATAGGGAATAGTCTATGGGCCCTGCTCAACAGTAGTGTACTATATAGGGAATAGTCTATGGGCCCTGCTCAACAGTAGTGTACTATATAGGGAATAGTCTATTGACCCTGCTCAACAGTAGTGTACTATATAGGGAATAGTCTATAGGGCCCTGCTCAACAGTAGTGTACTATATAGGGAATAGTCTATTGGCCCTGCTCAACAGTAGTGTACTATATAGGGAATAGTCTATGGGCCCTGCTCAACAGTAGTGTACTATATAGGGAATAGTCTATTGGCCCTGCTCAACAGTAGTGTACTATATAGGGAATAGTCTATTGGCCCTGCTCAACAGTAGTGTACTATATAGGGAATAGTCTATTGACCCTGCTCAACAGTAGTGTACTATATAGGGAATAGTCTATGGGCCCTGCTCAACAGTAGTGTACTATATAGGGAATAGTCTATTGGCCCTGCTCAACAGTAGTGTACTATATAGGGAATAGTCTATGGGCCCTGCTCAACAGTAGTGTACTATATAGGGAATAGTCTATGGGCCCTGCTCAACAGTAGTGTACTATATAGGGAATAGTCTATGGGCCCTGCTCAACAGTAGTGTACTATATAGGGAATAGTCTATGAGCCCTGCTCAACAGCAGTGTACTATATAGGGAATAGTCTATGGGCCCTGCTCAACAGTAGTGTACTATATAGGGAATAGTATATGGGCCCTGCTCAACAGTAGTGTACTATATAGGGAATAGTCTATGGGCCCTGCTCAACAGTAGTGTACTATATAGGGAATAGTCTATGGGCCCTGCTCAACAGTAGTGTACTATATAGGGAATAGTCTATGGGCCCTGCTCAACAGTAGTGTACTATATAGGGAATAGTCTATGGGCCCTGCTCAACAGTAGTGTACTATATAGGGAATAGTCTATGGGCCCTGCTCAACAGTAGTGTACTATATAGGGAATAGTCTATGGGCCCTGCTCAACAGTAGTGTACTATATAGGGAATAGTCTATTGACCCTGCTCAACAGTAGTGTACTATATAGGGAATAGTCTATGGGCCCTGCTCAACAGTAGTGTACTATATAGGGAATAGTCTATGGGCCCTGCTCAACAGTAGTGTACTATATAGGGAATAGTCTATTGACCCTGCTCAACAGTAGTGTACTATATAGGGAATAGTCTATGGGCCCTGCTCAACAGTAGTGTACTATATAGGGAATAGTCTATTGACCCTGCTCAACAGTAGTGTACTATATAGGGAATAGTCTATGGGCCCTGCTCAACAGTAGTGTACTATATAGGGAATAGTCTATGGGCCCTGCTCAACAGTAGTGTACTATATAGGGAATAGTCTATGGGCCCTGCTCAACAGTAGTGTACTATATAGGGAATAGTCTATGGGCCCTGCTCAACAGTAGTGTACTATATAGGGAATAGTCTATGGGCCCTGCTCAACAGTAGTGTACTATTTAGGGAATAGTCTATGGGCCCTGCTCAACAGTAGTGTACTATATAGGGAATAGTCTATTGACCCTGCTCAACAGTAGTGTACTATATAGGGAATAGTCTATTGACCCTGCTCAACAGTAGTGTACTATATAGGGAATAGTCTATGGGCCCTGCTCAACAGTAGTGTACTATATAGGGAATAGTCTATGGGCCCTGCTCAACAGTAGTGTACTATATAGGGAATAGTCTATGGGCCCTGCTCAACAGTAGTGTACTATATAGGGAATAGTGTGCCATTTGGGACACAGACAGAGGCTGATTTAGAGGAAGAGTTTAATTGCTTAAGCAATTTGCTGTATGTATGTCCTACGGCAGAGTTCATTCCATCCTACCATGCAGAAAAATAACAAATCAAATGTAGTTTTACGTCTTTCCTTAATCCAGTAAACATGAATTTATTGCCTAATCACTCAATCACTGCTATAAAGCAGGCTTTGTTGGCAGTTTAGACACAACTACAATGTTTTTGTCTTTGATTTCCTGTTTTCCTCTTTGGATCTTATTGAGTGAAGGAAGAAATTGCTTTGAATGTCTGTGCAAGATGGATAACGGCATTCGTATGACTGTCAGCCGTGAAGGAGTTCTATTGTGGGTTTGTTTCCACAGTGCATGTTTGGTTGAATTGTTTAGAAAAGCCTTAATCTCTGTGTCTTGTATGGTGTTGTCTGGTGTGGTGTCGGGGTTAAAGAGTCTAGCTGCTGACTCTATTCATCCTTACCCATCTGCCACAGGAGAGGGAGGGGAAGAGTGGGTAAAGGGAGAGAGAGACAGAGTAACACTTGCTAGATAGAGGGACAGAGAGGGAGGGGCGGTGCAGAGAGGGGTGGCAGAGGGAGAGGGAGAGAAAGAGAGGGAAGGAGAGAGGGAGAAAGAGAGGGAAGGTGAGAGGGAGAGAAAGAGAGGGGAGGCGAGAGGGAGAAAGAGAGGGAAGGTGAGAGGCAGAGAAAGAGAGGGAAGGAGAGAGGGAGAGAAAGAGAGGGAAGGAGAGAGGGAGAAAGAGAGGGAAGGTGAGAGGGAGAGAAAGAGAGGGAAGGAGAGAGGGGAGAGAAAGAGAGGGAAGGTGAGAGGGAGAGAAAGAGAGGGAAGGAGAGAGGGAGAGAAAGAGAGGGAAGGAGAGAGGGAGAAAGAGAGGGAAGGAGAGAGGGAGAGAAAGAGAGGGAAGGAGAGAGGGAGAGAAAGAGAGGGAAGGAGAGAGGGAGATAAAGAGGGAAGGAGAGAGGGACAGAAAGAGAGGGAAGGACAAGAGAGAGGGAATGAGAGGGAAGGAGAGCGGGAGAGAATGAGAGGGAAGGAGAGAGGGAAAGAAAGAGAGGGAAGGAGAGAGGGAGAAAGAGAGGGAAGGAGAGAGGGAGAGAAAGAGAGGGAAGGAAGGAGAGGGGAGAGAAAGAGAGGGAAGGAGAGAGGGGAGAAAGAGAGGGAAGGAAGGAGAGAGGGAGAGAAAGAGAGGGAAGGAGAGAGGGAGAGAATGAGAGGGAAGGAGAGTGGGAGAGAAAGAGAGGGAAGGAAGGAGAGAGGGAGAGAATGAAAGGGAAGGAGAGAGGGAGAGAAAGAGAGGGAAGGAGAGAGGGAGAAAGAGAGGGAAGAAGAGAGGGAGAGAAAGAGAGGGAAGGAAGGAGAGAGGGAGAGAAAGAGAGGGAAGGAAGGAGAGAGGGAGAGGATGAGAGGGCAGGAGAGCGGGAGAGAATGAGAGGGAAGGAGAGAGGGAAAGAAAGAGAGGGAAGGAGAGAGGGAGAGAAAGAGAGGGAAGGAGAGAGGGAGAGAGAGAGAGAAGGTGAGAGGGACAGAAAGAGAGCGAAGGACAGAGAGAGGGAAGGAGAGAGAGAAAAAGAGAGAGAGAAGGAAAGAGAGAGAAAGAGGGAAGGAGGGAGGGAGAAAGAGAGGAAAGGGGAGAGGGAAAGAAAGAGAGGGAAGGAGAGAGAGAAAAAGAGAGGGAAGGAGAGAGGGAGACATCAAGAAAGAGGAATAGATGCAGAAATAACCAGAGGGGAGAGAGATAGATAAACAGAAAGAAGAAGAAGAAAGAGAGGAGAGAAAGAGAGAGAAAACAAGAGAGAAGGGGGGTTGAAAAAGGAGCAAAAGACAGAGGGAGAAAGAGAGAAAGAGACCGGGGAGAGAGGGATGAAAAGACACAGAGAAACCATGCATCTGTTCTGTCCACTGACTCCTATGTCTGATCCATTCTGTGTTCATGTTCACTGACTCCTCTGTCTGAACAACAGGGCCAGATGGAGGACAGAGATCCTTCAGAGGAACAAGAACCTCTCTTTTTGTTTCTTTCACTTCTTCTCTTGGAGTTTCAGTCCAAGACCCACAAAGTACTTCAGGGAAAGGCCTGGCACTTCGATTCCACACAATACTGTTCCACATAACCCCTCGCTTGAGTCGCTAGCTAAGGATTTAAAGCTAACCGCTGAGGTGGCATGTTTTTTAGGGAGGTGGGTGGGAAAGGAAACTAAAACACCATAAATCTATGTCCCTGTTTGTTGTGGCCTTGACAGGACCAATGATTTCCCCCTGGGTTCCTGATTGTCTGCTAAGGACTCTTTAGGATTTTCCTGCCCCAGCAAGGTGTCCCCAAACCTGGGTAGGATTTCACCTGGAACCACCCTGCTAGTTCTACACAAAAGAGACCTCTTGGGTTGATATTTTATGACCCAATAAGAGTTTGTTTCCTATACATTAATATCAACTTTAAAGCAGCGGGTGGCTGGGTGATAAACTGCTGGGTTTTACACTAACGGTGGCGATTCAACATGTAGAATAGTCTTCTTTCAGCCGTTCCATCAGTGCAGTCTGTTTTGTGTGTTCAGCCTATGTGACAAACTGTGTCCACAGTCAGTCAGTCAGAGAGAGAGAGAGAGAGAGAGAGAGAGAGAGAGAGAGAGAGAGAGAGAGAGAGAGAGAGAGAGAGAGAGAGAGAGAGAGAGAGAGAAATGTGTGAAATGTGGCAAAAGGTCGCAAAGTTCAAGGGGGCCAAATACTTTCACAAGGCACTGTATTTATAAAATCAAATCAAATCAAATCAAATTTTATTTGTCACATACACATGGTTATCAGATGTTAATGCGAGTGTAGCGAAATGCTTGTGCTTCTAGTTCCGATAATGCAGTGATAACCAACAAGTAATCTAACTAACGATTCCAAAACTACTGTCTTATACACAGTGTAAGGGGATAAAGAATATGTACATAAGGATATATGAATGAGTGATGGTACAGAGCAGCATACAGTAGATGGTATCGAGTACTGTCATGTTTTGTCATTGATTATCATGTCTTGTCTCTGTGCTTCCCTTCTATTCGTTTCCCTCTGCTGGTCTTATTAGGTTCTTTCCCTCTTTCTATCCCTCTCTCTCCCCCTCCCTCTCTCCCTCTCTCGCTCTCTCTCTCTATCGTTCCTTCCTGCTCCCAGCTGTTCCTCATTCTCCTAACTACCTCATTTACTCTTTTCACACCTGTCCCCTATTTTGCCCTCTGATTAGAGTCCCTATTTCTCCCTCTGTTTTCCGCTTCTGTCCTTGTCGGATCCTTGTTTGATGTTCGCTGTTCTGTGTCCTTGTTCCGCCCTGTCGTGTTTTACCTTCTTCAGATGCTGCGTGTGAGCAGGTGTCAATGTCAGCTACGGCCGGTGCCTTCCCGAAGCGACCTGCAGTCTGTGGTCGCGTCTCCAGTCATTCCTCTCTACTGACGAGTGGATTTCAGTTTTCCTGTTTTTGCATTTGCCTAGATAATATCCAGGATTATCGCTTTTGTTTAAGACTGGAATAAAGACTCTGTTTCCGTTAAGTCGTTTTTGGGTCCTCATTCACCTGCATAACAAGTACAGTATATACATATGAGATGAGTATGTAGACAAAGTAAACAAAGTGGCATAGTTAAAGTGGCTAGTGATACATGTATTACATAAGGATGCAGTCGATGATGTAGAGTACAGTATATACGTATGCATATGAGATGAATAATGTAGGGTAAGTAACATTATATAAGGTAGCATTGTTTAAAGTGGCTAGTGATATATTTACATCATTTCCCATCAATTCCCATTATTAAAGTGGCTGGAGTTGGGTCCGTGTCAATGACAGTGTGTTGGCAGCAGCCACTCAATGTCAGTGGTGGCTGTTTAACAGTCTGATGGCCTTGAGATAGAAGCTGTTTTTCAGTCTCTCGGTCCCAGCTTTGATGCACCTGTACTGACCTCACCTTCTGGATGATAGCGGGGTGAACAGGCAGTGGCTCGGGTGGTTGATGTCCTTGATGATCTTTATGGCCTTCCTGTAACATCGGGTGGTGTAGGTGTCCTGGAGGGCAGGTAGTTTGCCCCCGGTGATGCGTTGTGCAGACCTCATTACCCTCTGGAGAGCCTTACGGTTGAGGGCGGAGCAGTTGCCGTACCAGGCGGTGATACAGCCCGCCAGGATGCTCTCGATTGTGCATCTGTAGAAGTTTGTGAGTGCTTTTGGTGACAAGCCGAATTTCTTCAGCCTCCTGAGGTTGAAGAGGCGCTGCTGCGCCTTCTTCACGACGCTGTCAGTGTCAGTGGACCAATTCAGTTTGTCTGTGATGTGTATGCCGAGGAACTTAAAACTTGCTACCCTCTCCACTACTGTTCCATCGATGTGGATAGGGGGTGTTCCCTCTGCTGTTTCCTGAAGTCCACAATCATCTCCTTAGTTTTGTTGACGTTGAGTGTGAGGTTATTTTCCTGACACCACACTCCAGGGCCCTCACCTCCTCCCTGTAGGCCGTCTCGTCGTTGTTGGTAATCAAGCCTACCACTGTTGTGTCGTCCGCAAACTTGATGATTGAGTTGGAGGCGTGCGTGGCCACGCAGTCGTGGGTGAACAGGGAGTACAGGAGAGGGCTCAGAACGCACCCTTGTGGGGCCCCCGTGTTGAGGATCAGCGGGGAGGAGATGTTGTTGCCTACCCTCACCACCTGGGGGCGGCCCGTCAGGAAGTCCAGTACCCAGTTGCACAGGGCGGGGTCGAGACCCAGGGTCTCGAGCTTGATGACGAGCTTGGAGGGTACTATGGTGTTGAATGCCGAGCTGTAGTCGATGAACAGCATTCTCACATAGGTATTCCTCTTGTCCAGCTGGGTTAGGGCAGTGTGCAGTGTGGTTGAGATTGCATCGTCTGTGGACCTATTTGGGCGGTAAGCAAATTAGAGTGGGTCTAGGGTGTCAGGTAGGGTGGAGGTGATATGGTCCTTGACTAGTCTCTCAAAGCACTTCATGATGACGGAAGTGAGTGCTACGGGGCGGTAGTCGTTTAGCTCAGTTACCTTAGCTTTCTTGGGAACAGGAACAATGGTGGCCCTCTTGAAGCATGTGGGAACAGCAGACTGGTATAGGGATTGATTGAATATGTCCGTAAACACACCGGCCAGCTGGTCTGCGCATGCTCTGAGGGCGCGGCTGGGGATGCCGTCTGGGCCTGCAGCCTTGCGAGGGTTAACACATTTAAATGTCTTACTCACCTCGGCTGCAGTGAAGGAGAGACCGCATGTTTTCGTTGCAGGCCGTGTCAGTGGCACTGTATTGTCCTCAAAGCGGGCAAAAAAGTTATTTAGTCTGCCTGGGAGCAAGACATCCTGGTCCGTGACTGGGCTGGGTTTCTTCTTGTAGTCCGTGATTGACTGTAGACCCTGCCACATGCCTCTTGTGTCTGAGCCGTTGAATTGAGATTCTACTTTGTCTCTGTACTGACGCTTAGCTTGTTTAATAGCCTTGCGGAGGGAATAGCTGCACTGTTTTTATTCGGTCATGTTGCCAGACACCTTGCCCTGATTAAAAGCAGTGGTTCGCGCTTTCAGTTTCACGCGAATGCTGCCATCAATCCACGGTTTCTGGTTAGTGTCATGCAGGTGAAAGAGGACCCAAAAGCGACTTAACAGAAACAGAGTTTATTTAAGTCCAAACAGGGAATAACAGAAATCCTCTTTGTAGAGGGGAAATAACTGGAGAAGCGGCCACAGACTGCAGGTCGCTATGGGAGGCCGTACGACAGAGACACCTGCTCAGCATCTGATGAAGGCAAAAAACACGACAGGACAGGGCGAACACAATCACAGCAAAAACACGACAGGACAGGGCGAAACAATCACAGCATGTACAATTCCGACGGGACAGGAACGGATCAATAAATTTTAATCTGAAAGGATGGGAACAGGTGTGGGAAGACTAAATGATGATTAGGGGAATAGGAACAGCTGGGAGCAGGAACGGAACGATAGAGAGAAGAGAGAGCGAGAGAGTGAGAGAGGGAGGGGAGAGAGGGGATAGAAGGAGGGAAAGAACCAAATAAGACCAGCAGAGGGAAACGAATAGCATGGGGAGCACAGGGACAAGACATGATAATAAATGACAAACATGACAGTACCCCCACTCACCGGCGCCTCCTGGCGCACTCGGGAGGAATCCTGGCGGCAACGGAGGAAATCATCGATGAGTGAACGGTCCAGCACAGACGGAACCCAACTCCTCTCCTCAGGACCGTAACCCTCCCAATCCACTAGGTATTGGTGACCCCGTCCCCGAGAACGCATGTCCATGATCTTATGTACCTTGTAAATAGGTGCGCTCTCGACAAGGACGGGAGGGGGAGGGAAGACGAACGGGGGTGCGAAGAAAGGGCTTAACACAGGAGACATGGAAGACAGGATGGACGCGACGAAGATGTCGCGGAAGAAGAGTCGCACAGCGACAGGATTGACGACCTGGGAGACAGGAACGGACCAATGAACCGCGGAGTCAACTTACGAGAAGCTGTCGTAGGAGGAAGGTTGCGAGTGGAAAGCCACACTCTCTGGCCGCAACAATGCCTGGACTCTTAATCCTGCGTTTATTGGCGGCTCTCAGTCTGTGCCCTGTAACGGCAAAGTCAGACCTTCCTCCAGGTGCGCTCAGTTGGACAAACGCTTGAGCGGAGGGAACGCTGGACTCGGCAAGCTTGAGAACAGAGGAGGCTGGTAACCCAGACTACTCTGAAACGCATAACCCGGTAGCAGACGATAAAATTTCTGCCCAGGGAGCTGTTCTGCCCAAGAGGGTTTCTGAAAGAAAGGCTTTTCAGAGCCAATCGTCTGATTGGCCCTCTGCTTGGGGATGAAACCCGGAAGAGAAAATCAAACGACAGAACTCCCTCCAAAACTGTGACGTGAATTGCAGCCTCTGTCTGAAACGGCGTCTAACGGGAGGCCATGAATTCTGAATACATTCTCAATAATGATTTGTGAGCGGAAGGAAGTTTAGCGAGGGGAATGAAATGTGCCGCCTTAAAACCTATCGACAACCGTCAGAATCACAGTTTCCCCGCAGACAAAGAGACCGGTAATGAAGTCTAAGGCAATGTGAGACCATGGTCGAGAAGGAATGGGGAGCGGTCTGAGACGACCGGCAGGAGGAGAGTTACCCGACTTAGTCTGCGCGCAGTCCGAACAAGCAGCCACGAAACAGCGCGTGTCACGCTCCTGAGTCGGCCACCAAAAGCGCTGGCGAATAGACGCAAGAGTGCCTCTTGACCAGCTAAGAAAGCCCACTGAAGAACAGCCAGACTGGAAACAGGAACGAAAAGGAGGTTACTGGACAAGCGCGCGGCGCAGTGTGCGTGAGTGCTTGCTTAACCTGTCTTTCAATTCCCCAGACTGTTAACCCGACAACACGCCCATAAGGAAGAATCCCCTCGGGATCAGTAGAAGCCACAGAAGAACTAAACAGACGGGATAAGGCATCAGGCTTGGTGTTCTTGCTACCCGGACGGTAAGAAATCACAAACTCGAAACGAGAAAAACAACGCCCAACGAGCTTGACGGGCATTAAGTCGTTTGGCAGAACGGATGTACTCAAGGTTCTTATGGTCTGTCCAAACGACAAAAGGAACGGTCGCCCCCTCCAACCACTGTCGCCATTCGCCTAGAGATGGCGAGCAGTTCACGGTTACCCACATCATAGTTGCGCTCAGATGGCTGCGCAAGGATGAACCTTATCGTCAGACTGGAAGCTGGGATAGAATGGCTCCCACGCCTACCTCTGAAGCGTCAACCTCGACAATGAATTGTCTAGTGACGTCAGGAGTAACGAGGATAGGAGCGGACGTAAAACGTTCTTTTAGAAGATCAAAAGCTCCTGGGCGGAACCGGACCACTTAAAACACGTCTTGACAGAAGTAAGAGCTGTGAGAGGGGCAGCAACTTGACCGAAATTACGGAAACGCCGATAGAAATTAGCGAAACCTAAAAAGCGCTGCAACTCGACACGTGACCTTGGAACGGGCCAATCACTGACAGCTTGGACCTTAGCGGAATCCATCTGAATGCCTTCAGTAACGGAACCGAGAAAAGTAACGGAGGAGACTGAAAAGAGCACTTCTCAGCCTTTACGTAAGACAATTCTCTAAAAGGCGCTGTAGAACACGTCGAACGTGCTGAACATGAATCTCGATGACGGAGAAAAAATCAGGATATCGTCAAGATAGACAAAAACAAAAATGTTCAGCATGTCTCTCAGAACATCATTAACTAATGCCTGAAAAACAGCTGGCGCATTGGCGAGACCGAACGGCAGAACCCGGTACTCAAAATGCCCTAACGGAGTGTTAAACGCCGTTTTCCACTCGTCCCCTCTCTGATGCGCACGAGATGGTAAGCGTTAAACTTAGTAAAGCACCTGGCTCCTGCAGAATCTCGAAGGCTGATGACATAAGGGGAAGCGGATAACGATTCTTCATTCAGCCCTCGATAATCACGCAGGGCGCAGAGTAGTCCTTCTTCTTAACAAAAAAACCCCGCCCCGGCCGGAGAAGAAGAAGGCACTATGGTACCGCGTCAAGAGACACAGACAAATAATCCTCGATTACGTTCGGGAGCCGACAGAGAGTATAGTCTACCTCGAGGGAGGAGTGGTCCCCGGAAGGAGATCAATACTACAATCATACGACCGGTGAGGAGGAAGGGAGTTGGCTCGGGACCGACTGAAGACCGTGCGCAGATCATGATATTCCTCCGGCACTCCTGTCAAATCGCCAGGTTCCTCCTGAGAAGTAGGGACAGAAGAAACGGGAGGGATGGCAGACATTAAACACTTCACATGACAAGAAACGTTCCAGGATAGGATAGAATTACTAGACCAATTAAAAGAAGGATTATGACATACTAGCCAGGGATGACCCAAAACAACAGGTGTAAACGGTGAACGGAAAATCAAAAAAGGAAATAGTCTGTTAATTACCAGATACTGTGAGGGTTAAATATTCTCAAATCTGATACTGGGAAGATGACTAGGCGAACATGGGCGTAAGCTTATCTAACTCTCTGAAAGGAATGTCATGTTTCCGAACCCATGCTTCGTCCATGAAACAACCCTCAGCCCCAGAGTCTATCAATACATGTAGCACCCGAACCATAGGTGGACCGACAAAGTAGTACAGGACCTTGATGGAGAGACTTGAGTAGTTGCGCTCACCTGTAGCCCTCCGCTTACAGATGAGCTCTGGCTTTTACTGGACATGAATTAACAAAATGTCCAGCAACTCCGCAATAGAGGCACAGGCGGTTGGTGATCCTCCGTTCCCTCTCCTTATTCGAGATGCGAATCCCTCCCAGCTGCATGGGCTCAGTCTCAAAGCCAGAGGAGGGAGATGGTTGCAGCAGGGAAACACACAGCTCTCTTCCACGAGCCCGGTGACACCCGTCGTTCTATGCGGATGGCGAGAGCAATCAACCACATCTGAAGGAACCTCCCGGGAAAAACTCATCCTAACCACTGCGTGGAGTCCCTCCAGAAAACGAAAGTAAACCAGAGGCAGCAAGAGTCAAACAATAATTGGACCGTTCACCTTGGCATAAGGAAGCCAGGGCCCACAGAAGCCTCCCCACCAAAAACTGAACGGTCAAAAACCCGAATCATCTCCTCTTTAAAGTTCTGGAATTTGTTAGAAATCAGCCCTTGCCTCCCAGATAGCTGTGCCCCATTCTCGAGCCCGGCCAGTAAGGAGTGAAATGACGTAAGCAACCACTCTCTCTAAGTATGTGTTGGGTTGGAGAGAGAACACAATCTCACACTAAAAGGAGCTCAGTGGGCTGCCCGGAGAATAACCCTAGGTTCTGGAGCAACAGGAAGTAACAGGTGGCACAGTATCTGGAACTGTCCAGAGAGGTAAACCTGAGCGGCCAGGTTCTCCACGGCAGAATAACTATAGCAACTCCTTGGATCTCGACGGCAGTGTAACGTCTGATCATTCCTCGTATTCCTTCTGTCATGCAGGTGAACTAGCTAACAGAAACAGAGTTTATTTAAGTCCAAACAGGGAATAACAGAAATCCTCTAGACTTGTAGAGGGAAATAACTGGAGAAGCGGCCACAGACTGCAGGTCGCTATCGGGTAGGCGCAGGCCGTAGTCGACAGAGACACCTGCTCACACGCAGCATCTGATGAAGGCAAAAAACACGACAGGACAGGGCGATACACAATCACAGCAAAAACACGACAGGAAGGGCATCAGTATCAATCAAGGAACCGAACTGGCTCACAAAGAATAAATAGGGACTCTAATCAGGGGAAAGGATCAACTCAAGACTAAATGATGATTAGGGGAATCTCAGGAACTAACTAGCTGAGAGAATAACCAAATAAGACCAGCAGAGGGAAGAATAGCATGTATCACAGGGACAAACATGATAATAAATGACAAACATGACAGTTAGGGAATGTTTTTATCGTTGCTATGGGAACGACATCTTCAACGCACGTTCTAATGAACTACACCGAATCAGCGTATTCATCAATATTTTTATCTGCAACGAAACATGTCCCAGTCCACGTGATGGATCTTGGAGTGTGGAACTACCAGCTTGGACAGAATAACTCAACAAAATGGAGTCGTGGTCAGCTTTTCCGAAAGGGCGGGGCAGGGCCTTATATGCGTCGCGGATTAGAGTAACAATGATCCAAGGTCTTACCACTAGCTTGCAGAATAACTGATAAAAATTTAGGGAGTCTTGTTTTCAGATTAGTTTGTTAAAATCCCCAGCTACAATGAATGCAGCCTCCGGATAAATGGTTTCCAGTTTGCAAAGCTTCAGAGCCATCGCTGTGTCTGCTTGGGGGGGATATATACGGCTGTGATTATAATCGAAGAGAATTCTCTTGGAAGATAATGCGGTCTACATTTGATTGTGAGGAATTCTAAATCAGGTGAACAGAAGGATTTGAGTTCCTGTATGTTTCTTTCATCACACCATGTCTCGTTAATGAGGCTAGCTCTTCTTACAGAAAGATGTTTGTTTCTGTCGGCGCGAAGAAACCCGTTGGCTGCGCCGCATAGCAAAGCCATTTTTCCGTGAAGTATTGCAGTCTCTGATGTCCCTCTGGAATGCTACCCTTGCTCGGAATCAACCTTGTTGTCAGAGACTGGACATTGAATAACTGGGGAGTGGTGCGCGATGTGCCCTTGTCCGGAGTCTGACCAGAAGACCGCTACGTTTCCCTCTTTTTCGGATCGTTTTTTGGGTCCTGCATGCGATCCATTCCGTTGTCCTGTTTGTAAGGCAGAATAAGGATCTAAAACATATTCTTGGTCGTACTGATGGTGAGTTGACGCTGATCTTATATTCAGTAGTTCTTCTCGACTGTATGTAATGAAACCTAAGATGACCTGGGGTACAGAATAACAAAAACTGCATAGTTTCCTAGGAACGGAAGTATACCATCTCTGTCTCGCTAACTAGTACAATATGTACATATTCTTATTCCATCCCATGGAATTGTTAATTACTTGTTAGATATTACTGCCGGAACTAGAGGCACAAGCATTTCTAACTATTAACATCTGCTGTGTATCAGACCAATAAAATTTGATTTGATTTGATTTTCATACAGACACACACATATAGACACACTGACTGTTAACAACACTAAAAAACGTTACACACTACAGCAAAGTAAACCAAATCAAACACTTTCCAAACCAAACCACAGAACAACAGAGAATAACTAATTTAAATTAAATGTAATGTTGACAGTAAATAGCCACGGAAGTATACAGTATCTCCTAACTAGCTACAGAATAACTATAGCAACAGAAGTATCAGTATCTCCTAACTAGATACAGAATAACTATAGCAACAGAAGTGTCAGTATCTCCTAACTAGCTACAGAATAACTATAGCAACGGAAGTGTCAGTATATCCTAACTAGCTACAGAATAACTGTAGCAATGGAAGTATCAGTATCTCCTAACTAGCTACAGAATAACTATAGTAATGGAAGTATCAGTATCTCCTAACTAGCTACAGAATATCTATAGCAACGGAAGTATCAGTATCTCCTAACTAGCTACAGAATAACTATAGCAACGGAAGTATCAGTATCTCCTAACTAGCTACAGAATAACTATAGCAACGGAAGTATCAGTATCTCCTAACTAGCTACAGAATAACTATAGCAACGGAAGTATCAGTATCTCCTAACTAGATACAGAATAACTATAGCAACAGAAGTGTCAGTATCTCCTAACTAGCTACAGAATAACTATAGCAACGGAAGTATCAGTATCTCCTAACTAGCTACAGAATAACTATAGCAACGGAAGTATCAGTATCTCCTAACTAGCTACAGAATAACTATAGCAACGGAAGTGTCAGTATCTCCTAACTAGATACAGAATAACTATAGCAACAGAAGTGTCAGTATCTCCTAACTAGCTACAGAATAACTATAGCAACGGAAGTATCAGTATCTCCTAACTAGATACAGAATAACTATAGCAACGGAAGTATCAGTATCTCCTAACTAGATACAGAATAACTATAGCAACGGAAGTATCAGTATCTCCTAACTAGCTACAGAATAACTATAGCAACGGAAGTATCAGTATCTCCTAACTAGCTACAGAATAACTATAGCAACAGAAGTATCAGTATCTCCTAACTAGCTACAGAATAACTATAGCAACGGAAGTATCAGTATCTCCTAACTAGATACAGAATAACTGTAGCAACGGAAGTATCAGTATCTCCTAACTAGCTACAGAATAACTATAGTAATGGAAGTATCAGTATCTCCTAACTAGCTACAGAATATCTATAGCAACGGAAGTATCAGTATCTCCTAACTAGATACAGAATAACTATAGCAACGGAAGTATCAGTATCTCCTAACTAGCTACAGAATATCTATGGCAACGGAAGTATCAGTATCTCCTAACTAGATACAGAATAAGATATTCTAGCTGTAGTAGTACTGTCGTTCATTGATCAAATGTCTACTCTTCCATTCCTGGCACCTTAAGTATGGCATGTGTCCCAAATGACCCAATTTCCCCTATTTAGTGCAACAGTTTTAGTGTGCTCCCAAGAGGTGCAGTGGTCTAAGGCACTGCATTTCAGTGCTAGTGGTGTCACTACAGACGTTCTGGTTCAAATCCAGGCTGTATCACAACCAGATATGATTGGGCGGTGCACTATTGGCCCAGCATCACCTGGGTTTGGTTGGTGTAGGCTGTCATTGTAATTAATCATTTGTTCTTTAACTGCCTTGCCTGATTAAATAAATAAAACCATTTGAGCAGAGCCCTAGTAGTGCACTATGTAGGGATAAAGGTGCCTTTTGGGATGCAAACCATATAGTCATTAGATGGAGAATTCCTGGCAACTAATCTTGGATGGATTGCAAACCCAGGGCAAGACAACAGGGCAGGATCCCCTGAAGAGCAATGTCCGATGGCAGGTGAGATTTACTATAATGCCTCTTTAAGTGCCCATCAAGGAACTCCGATGTCAATACTGATAGTGGTAATCATTTCTAAATAGACCCTACTGATACTGATCCAAAGAGCAACAAGCTCTTCCCCTGCCAGCTCGGTGTCTCTCTCTCTCTCTCTCTCTCTCTCATGCCCAGCCCAGACTGCCTGCTCACTCCAAAGACATGGAAATAGAACTCTGGACTCCTGTTAGATGCAACACATTGGGCCTGCTCAGCAGAATGTTTGGCCGGCAATCAATCTGATTGTGGGTTGTCGACAATCCGGCTTTTAAAAGGCAATGTTCCCTGCGGAGATTTCATTGTTGAATTGGCTTGGGCCTGGAAAGTGCACTAGACTGTGGTAGAATTATCTAAGAAAAGTAGTAGAAAAGCTATTCTAAAGAGCTTTAAGTTTTCTGATCTCTCAACTGATCGTCTCATTAGCCCAGACTGCAGCAGAGGGGGTTTGAAAAACTATGCTTGTATGATGAGTAACCTTGTCTGAATACTTTCTAAAACTGAAAGAGACATAAAATGGATTGTGGATAAAGCTAAGCAGTCTCAACACTTCAGTCTACATAGCACATCATAAATATTGAGCAGGTTGGCATTTATTGAGATGGCTCATGTACTGGAGGCAGCTAGGCAGAGTGTCACTCTGCTGCAAAGTCATAACATCTGATTTGGACCCTAACCTTAACCACACTGCTAACCATAATGCCTAACCATAAAAAAGCACATTTTTGTTTTAATTAATTTTTACAATAAAGCCAATTTTGACTTTGTAGCTGGCCCATCTAGTGGAAACTCAGTTCTGCCTCCAGGACAAGACTCATGATGATAGACGTCAACCTGCACATATTGAGGTACTTCTTTATCAGGAGCCTTTGGGGTGAAGGCTTGTTTCCACTACTTGTTCCATTAGGCTCACCAATCTCCTTTTCAGCTTCTTGGGCCAAACAGAGTTGTATTGTTTCTGTTATTCATGACGGGGTGGATCTTATCTCTGAAGTAGTGATTCAGATATAGAACTATACAATTCAGTGTTGCCTCAGACAGTCATCTGTTCTACATTCATTATGATACCTGAGCTACCCCCAGAGGGATATATTGAACTTACAAAATACACACATACACACACAAACACACTCAAGTTTGACGCGGACACACACAGACACTCCCGAGTGGTGCAGCGGTCTAAGACACTGCATCTCAGTGCACAAGATTTCACTACAGTCCCTGGTTCAAATCCAGGCTGTATCACATCTGGCTGTGATTGGGAGTCCCATAAGGCGACGCACAATTGTCCCATTGTTGGCCCACAGGTTTGGCTGGGGTAGGCTGTCATTGTAAATAAGAATTTGTTCTTAACTGACTTGCCTAGATAAATAAAGGTAACACATTAACATATGCTCAAAATATGAATTGATATTAAAACAAAATCCTTCAAACAGTTGAAAGACTTCAGAGGGATATTTAAATGTGATGGCCATTCAAGTGAAAGACAACAGGCATTGTACTGGGGATTGATCTGTTGCCTTCAGGGGTGAGCAGTCCAGGGGCGGCAGCACTACTGCTAGACCAGCCCGCATCTGGTACCTTTTCTGCTAATTGACGGTTGTTAATTATTCCCTGAGAGAAGTTCTCTCTTTGATCTTCTCAGTTCTCTGGAAGTCAGAGATCACACCTATGGCCTAAAGGAAGCATAGGCCAAAACCCATTCCTCTCTCTCACACACACTTCTCTCTGTTTATCGATGACAGCATTCAATTTCTACTGCGTAGCCAGACATCTGTAGCCTCATGGATTGAAAACAGGAGTAATGTTGGTAATATCTGCAAGTCATTGGAAACAGAACGCACCAATAATCTGATCAGGGGGCATATGTATCAAACGTCTCCGAGTAGGAGTGCTGATCTAGGATCAGATCTCCCCTGTCCATGTCATCTTATTCATTAAAAGGCAAAACTGATACTCTGCACTTATACTCTGAAACACTTGATATATACAGCCCCAAAGTACTGTAGGCATGTCAAATAGGGCTAGGTGGACTTTCTGCAACACAGTGCTACATCTTTAGCTAAAGCTGGAGCAGACTGGTGCCCATGGGTCACGGCTTGGAGAGGATATATCTAGATGTATATTTCCCCCCACTGCAGTGAAAGCATCAACAGAGCAGATACTATTTGAAGTAAAACCTCTAATGTGTCAATGTTAACATCATTGTCTGCGCTGAAATTGATCTGAGCATTGACTTCCACCTTATTATTCTAGATGGCTGGGCTTCTGAATCAATGTTAGGTGTGTGTGTGTGTGTGTGTGTGTGTGTGTGTGTGTGTGTGTGTGTGTGTGTGTGTGTGTGTGTGTGTGTGTGTGTGTGTGTGTGTGTGTGTGTGTGTGTGTGTGTGTGTGTGTGTGTGTGTGTGTGTGTGTGTGTGTGTGTGTGTGTGTGTGTGTGTGTGTGTGTGTGTGTGTGTGTGTGTGTGTGTCTGTACATGCATGTATTGTTTAGTGGAAAAAAGGTATGCCTTGTGTAAACTATGTGAGTGTGTAGGGATATACTGACTCTGGTATATCGACTTGCTTAAAGCAACATATAACAGAACATAATCATCATCATTTGGACTGAACTCTCTGATATCTCAGGTCCCATTAAATTAAATAAGTGAGTTAGTTCCACTAGAATGATAGCAGGTTTAATTGGAGAAGATACTCTCTGCGTTCCTGAAGACATTTAAAACAAGTGTTTTCTCTGATACATTTCTAAAGTGCCGACTTTGCAGTATAAAAAACTGAAGGATCCCAATCTCTATCCGCCTCTCACTGATTTGGGTCACAGCTACTCTGACTGTTGGTACAGTGCTGCAGTCATTTCTTTTAGGTTTACTCACTGCAGCACTGAAACTAATGCATTGACAGAATCGTAGTAAAAAATGGTCCCTTAGAAAAGAAGCTGTATCGTTTCGAAACACATAATTGTAGATATCTGGGATTCAACTACTATACCTATTGAACTAAGCTCATAAGGCATTCATAAGTTATATTTTTCAAGAAACAATGATATTTATAAATCATTTAAAAGTCTAAAAATGTATATACTAATCCCAGATTACCTCTTTAAAGTAGTGAATCCCCATAGTTGCAGCCAGCTCAGACCTAATCAACTTCAGTATTCAATGTTTGTCTGGGTCCCCAGGATGTGGGTAGATGTCTCCATACTGTTCACTAGGGGCAACGTGAGCACCTATTACCATCTAGTAGGCTGGCGGTTTGCTAGGGTGTTGTGGATTGGGATAGAGGAACCGCTTAAACCTCCGGCCTGATAATTGTGGGTTCAGTCCCAGTGCTAGACAGTCGTTTCAGTTTTTTCTGTTTTAACCCTTACCTTAACCAGTCGGAATTAATGCCTCAAATTTACCATTGAAATGTGATGTTAATTCCCCCCCTGGACAAACGTTGAATACTGAAGTGAGACTGTGAATTCTTGTTGATAGTTGAACCTTAGAACAGAAGCTGTCTTCATTCTCTATGATATGAGGAGCATGAAAATAACAGAACAGAAAGCAATCTGTGTCCTGTGGTCAACTCAACAAGCCAAGCCTCTGGGCTAACAGCATCTCTGCTCTGGTTCCACTTGAGAGGTCGCTGAGGAGAGAGAGAGACACGTCGGAACAGAGAGACACGTCACAACAGAGAGACAACAGAGAGACACGTCGGAACAGAGAGACACATCAGAACAGAGAGACACGTCAGAACAGAGAGACACGTCGGAACAGAGAGACACGTCGGGAACAGAGAGACACGTCGGAACAGAGAGACACGTCACAACAGAGAGACACGTCAGAACAGAGAGACACTTCGGAACAGAGAGACACTTCTGAACAGAGAGACACGTCGGAACAGAGAGACACTTCTGAACAGAGAGACACGTCGGAACAGAGAGACACTTCTGAACAGAGAGACACGTCGGAACAGAGAGACACTTCTGAACAGAGAGACACGTCTGAACAGAGAGACACGTCACAACAGAGAGACACGTCGGAACAGAGAGACACGTCGGAACAGAACAGAGAGACACGTCGGAACAGAGAGACACGTCAGAACAGAGAGACACGTCTGAACAGAGAGACACGTCTGGAACAGAGAGACACGTCTGAACAGAGAGACACGTCTGAACAGAGAGACACGTCTGGAACAGAGAGACACGTCACAACAGAGAGACACGTCGGAACAGAGAGACACGTCGGAACAGAGAGACACGTCGGAACAGAGAGACACGTCAGAACAGAGAGACACGTCGGAACAGAGAGACACGTCGGAACAGAGAGACACGTCTGGACAGAGAGACACGTTGGAACAGAGAGACACATCAGAACTGTAGCCTCTACACACACAGTCATATACAGTCTTACAACAGAGAGACACGTCAGAACACAACAGAGAGACACAGTCAGAACTGTAGTCATATAACAGCCTCTACACACACAGTCATATACTGTAGCCTCTAACAGTCATATACTGTAGCCTCACACACACAGTCATATACTGTAGCCTCTACACACACACAGTCATATACTGTAGCCTCTACACACACACAGTCATATACTGTAGCCTCTACACACACACAGTCATATACTGTAGCCTCTACACACACACAGTCATATACTGTAGCCTCTACACACACACACAGTCATATACTGTAGCCTCCACATACACACAGTTGCACACAGACACACGCATGCACACACCTTCCAAACTCTACTACACTGTACAAACACACGCCCACACTTCTCAAAACCCTACTACACACACACACACACACACACACACACACACACACACACACACACACACACACACACACACACACACACACACACACACACACACACACACACACACACACACACACACCAGAGGAGGCTGGTGGGAGGTGCTATAGGAGGACAGGCTCATTGTAATGGCTGGGATGAAGTTAATGGAACGGTATCAAACACATCAACCATATGGAAACCACATGTTTGACTCTGTTACATTAATACAATTCCAGCCTTTACAATGAACCGTCCTCCTATATCTCCCACCAGCCTCCACTGACACACATGCACACACACACTCCCGAAATACAAACCCCGAAACAACTATACACACATTAAGACATCAACACACCCTTCACAGACATACAGAATGAAAAACTGTTGCCAGCAGGAGAGAGAGAGAGAACAGACGTAGAGAAACAGAAGACCCAGAGAAGAGAGAAAAGAGAGAATGTTCCTACCTGCTCTCCTCACATCCTGTGCTCCTGAAGGTAAGAGGGAGGGAGAGGGAACAAGAGAGGAGGAGGACGAAGAAAACAGAGACGGCAGGACTCCAGAAAGAGAGAGAGGGGGAGAGAGAAAGGGCGAGAGAGAGACCGGAAAGAGAGGGAGACAGAAATGGTGAGAGAGGGAGGGAGAGTGGGATGAGAGAGATTGGGAGAGAGGTAGAGAGAAAAAGTGAGAGGGAGGGAGTAGAGAGAGAGGGAAACAGAGCAACAGAGGAGAACAGAAGAGGGAGTGGCGTAATGTGTCCGATCATCATGTACACAGAGGACCACAGCACAGAAGACACTCTGTGTTAATCAAGAACACATACCGGTCCTTTACCTCAATACAGCACGCTGCACTGATTGTCGCTACTGGTGTGTGTGTGTGTGTGTGTGTGTGTGTGTGTGTGTGTGTGTGTGTGTGTGTGTGTGTGTGTGTGTGTGTGTGTGTGTGTGTGTGTGTGTGTGTGTGTGTGTGTGTGTGTGTGTGTGTGTGTGTGTGTGTGTGTGTGTGTGTAGGTGCATAATACATGTATGTATTAGGCATGTTGACTGAGTGTTTCTGTACGTTTCTATACAGAACGACAGACAGGCAGTCAGACCGACAGTCAGAAAGACAGGCAGAAAGGAATACACAATACCCTCATCTCTTCACTACTCCAGAGAGACTTACGCTCTTCTCCTCTTGTCCTTTGGGACCTGTCAGCCCCCCCCTTACACACTTGTCATACAGCCCAAGTTTTGTTAAACTATAAGAATACAGTTAGCATAATAACATGTAAATACACCCAGTCTGTTGCAGGTTGCACTGCTTTGACATTTTACTGCACTGTTAGGAGCTAGTAACACAAGCTGCACCCTCTATAACATCTGCTAAACTGTGTACGTGACCAAAAGACTTTATGGTGGCTCAGGGGTAACGTTTCCCATTGGTACAGATCTAGCATCAGCTTCCCCTCTCCCAATCCTGACTACTCCTAAACATTAGTGGGGGAAATGCTAAACTGATCTAAGATCACTGTCTAGGGGAAACTTCACTCTACACCACTAGTGCTGGGGGCAACTTGGCTATAGGTCCTCCTCTCACTCTCTTTCCCACTCAGTTGGCCCACTATTCATACTCTAATTGATTATATTAGAGAATCCCAGTAGGAATTCCCTACCCTGGGTAGCATTCAGGGACACTCCATCATTACCTTGTGCCAGAGCAGTTGGCTAGAGTAAAAGCAGACTCCAGACTGGTACCCAGGCAAATGACAAATGAGTCTGGAGAAGGACAGACAGATTTGAGGGGGAGTCAGACATTTAGCAACCCAACTTCCAGATGAAAACGAGCCCAGGGCACCTTTTGGCAGGCAAGTTTTTGTCTAGAGGTTTGGTTGACATTATGATTTCAGGCCCTATAAATCAGAATGAATTCATGTTTTATATTATTTTATTAATCTCATTTATTGTGTTTTTGTTTTTATGTCCTTCATTTCACTTCTTTACTGCTAAGTGTGTTGTGATAAAAAAAAAGCACTTTAAATGGGCTCAGAGGTCAAAGGCACTGCATCTCAGTGCTAGCGGCATCACTACAGACCCTGGTTCAATCCTGGGCTTTATCACAACCGGCCGTGATTGGGAGTCCCGTAGGGCGGCGCACAATTGGCCAAGTGTTGTCTAGGTTAGGGTTTGGCCGGAGTAGGCCGTCATTGTAAATAGGAATTTGTTCTAAACTGACTTTCCTTGATAAATAAAGGTTAAATTTAAAAAATGGCTAGATTTTATTTGAATGAGTTAGCCAGCTAACTTTCCCAAAATTTTCAGGAACAACTCCACATTTGTAAACAAAGATGGGCAAAATGGAAAATCCATAAGGCATACTCCACTAGCTCCAGGTTTTTATTTTAGGACACAGAGATTTAACGCTTATCTCTGAACGTTAGCTAGATAACTCATTGATCTTGATGTGTGGTATCTAAGGGACCTTAACCAAACACAGCAACACTGCATGCTACCACCTTACTGTGAACAAAAAAACAAACCATGAAGGGGGTTTGTTGACAGCCAATGAGAATCCCCCAGGCTAGCCACATACAAATGAGATCTTATAACAAAGCAGCTACAGTAATCATCTGATTATTTGCATTGGCTATGCTTAATTGCAGTAAGGCCCCTCTCTGGAGGTGTCACGCCTTCTGCCGAAGTCGTTGCCTCTCCTTGTTCGGGCGGTGCTCGGCGTTCGACGTCACCGGTCTTCTAGCCATCATTGATCCATTTTTCATTTTCCATTGGTTTTGTCTTGTCTTCCCACACACCTGTTTTCAATCCCATTCATTACCTGTTGTGTATTTAACCCTCTGTTTCCCCTCATGTCTTTGTCAGAGATTGTTTATTGTCAGTGTAGTGTTTTTTTGTAGAGGTGCGTGACGGGTCTTCGTATCCATGTTTGTTTATATTCATTTTTCTTATTAGTGTTATGGAGCATGTTACTTGGACATTTATTAAAAGACTCCATTTTACACTCCGTTTGACTCTCCTGCGCCTGACTTCCCTGCCACCTATACACATATCTCTGACAGGAGGCTTTGAATGAAGTCAATTGATGAGTAAATATATACAATACATAGGCTACATACTGCAGTAACCCATCCACTGGCTGACAACAAAATCATTTCACAATCAATGCTGTCAGACTTTATCCTCTGGCATAACTGTCAGGATTTGGCCAGGGTTGTTCTGGTTTTTGGTCACTAGATGCCCCCATTGTGCTTTTTGACCTTTTGTTTTCCCTTGATCCCCATTATTATTTGCACCTGTGCCTCGTTTCCCTGATTGTATTTAAACCCTTAGTTCTCCTCAGTTATTTGCTCTGTGTTTGTATGTTAGCACCCAGCCCTAGTATTCTGTGAACTCTTGTTGATCCCGGTGGACTCGCTTGTGGAATTCTGTTTTTTTGTTCTTGTTTATTTATTTTTGAGTATCTTTTGAGGCTTTTTATGCTTTACCTACCACCTTGTGGATTTACCTTTTTGTCTTGGAGGATTACCTTTGTTTTTGTGGAATTCCTTTATTCGTGGCTCAGTTGGTTAAGTGACTGTTTCTCACTCCGGAGACCCGGGTTCGTAACCGGGTCCTGACAATAACTTTTACCTCAAACGGTTATTTCTTAGGAACTGGTCTCTTTTTAAATGACATTCTGCACAGCTATGTAACAAGACAAATATGTCGCTATGAAAAGTATTGTACTGCATTAGTCTCTCAAGGTAATGGTAGTTAGCTAGTAGATTACATTTATTTTTATAAATCACTAAGTTTTCTGTATTACATTTTTTCCCCCACCATCTGAGAAACTACAAGTAGAGGGCTTAACATTCTCAAATACCCCAATAAATGTCACCTCTAGCCCTGCAGGTGCTATTTAGAATCCAAACTACATGTTTGCAATTTTGAAAGTAAATGTTTTATGTCATGTTGTACATTGTTGATACAAATCGGCATTTCCCTTCAGGGGTTTATAGTGGACCGAGACATATTTACATTTCCTCTAAAGGCATGTTCAGTGTCTTATTAACACAATGTCATACTGTAAACATGACTGTTCGGTGTCTTATTAACACACAATGTCATACTGTAAACATGACTGTTCGGTGTCTTATTAACACACAATGTCATACTGTAAACATGACTGTTCAGTGTCTTATGAATACACAATGTCATACTGTAAACATGACTGTTCAGTGTCTTATTAACACACAATGTCATACTGTAAACATGACTGACCACACAAATATATTGGCATGAATGTGGAAAAATATTCCATTTTAAATTTTGCAATGGTACTACAATGAGTGTACAAAAAATGAGGAACATCTTCCTAATATTGAGTTTCACCCCCGTTTGCCCTCAGAACAGCCTCGGTTCGTTGGTGCATGGACTCTACAAGGTGTTGAAAATGTTCCACAGGGATGTAGGCCCATGTTGACTTCAATGCTTCCCACTGTTGGTTCAAGTTGGCTGGATGGCCTTCGGGTGGTGGACCATTCCTGATAGACACGGGAAACTGTTGAGCATGAAAAACCCATCAGTGTTGCAGTTCTTGACACACTCACAATGGTGCGCCTGGTACCTACTACCATACCCCATTCAAAGGCACTTAATTATTTTGTCTTGCCAATTCACCTTTTGAATGGCACATGCCGAATCCTTTCTCAATTGTCTCAAGACTTAAAAATCCTTCTTTAACCTGTCTCCTCCCCTTTATCTACACTGATTGAAGTGGATTTAACAAGTGACATCAATAACGGATCATAGTTTTCACCTGGCCAGTCTATGCCATGGAAAAAGCAGGTGTTTCTAATGTTTTGTACACTCAGTGCACATAATGGAGAGGAAAACTTGAAATGTAATCAGGAGAGAGACGAGTTAGAATATTAATCTTCTCTGAGAAAAACAGAGCAGTTAGGCGTGCCTTTGCTTAATGGGGGTGTATTATCTGATACAGGCACAGAGCTGCAGACACTTGCAACAGGTTTGTTTAAACCAGGAAAGTATTAGTGTGCTAGTTTAAAACATGTATAGAAGTATATGTATATTGAAGTAGTTTGTGCCTAAAAAAAGGTCAGGAGAACAGTTGCCCTTAGACACCAGGCACAGTTGGTTTAGACACCAGGCACAGTTGGTTTAGACACCGGGCACAGTTGGTTTAGACACCGGGCACAGTTGGTTTAGACACCGGGCACAGTTGGTTTAGACACCAGGCACAGTTGGTTTAGACACCGGGCACAGTTGGTTTAGACACCGGGCACAGTTGGTTTAGACACCGGGCACAGTTGGTTTAGACACCGGGCACAGTTGGTTTAGACACCGGGCACAGTTGGTTTAGACACCGGGCACAGTTGGTTTAGACACCGGGCACAGTTGGTTTAGACACCGGGCACAGTTGGTTTAGACACCGGGCACAGTTGGTTTAGACACCGGGCACAGTTGGTTTAGACACCGGGCACAGTTGGTTTAGACACCGGGCACAGTTGGTTTAGACACCGGGCACAGTTGGTTTAGACACCGGGCACAGTTGGTTTAGACACCGGGCACAGTTGGTTTAGACACCGGGCACAGTTGGTTTAGACACCAGGCACAGTTGGTTTAGACACCAGGGCGGGGGTTAAGTTTGAAATGGGAATAGGCCTACAATCAACATAATGGTCACAGATACCATCTGTGATTACATGTAGTCTGGAATGATTGGTGTAACACAGTAACTATGTGTAACTCAGTCCTAGATTAGGCCTACAGAGAAATCTGAAACCTACACCCAAGTTTACCTTCCTTTTATCTCTTGTGGAGTAAATTATCTTTCCGCTGTCTTCACTTGTGTTGCATTTTGCACATCAAATTGCAAATATAACCCTATTAAAAAATGAAAACATATATAGAAAAAAAGCAACTATTGTGAGTTAAATCAGGATGGGTGGAATCTTGAGAACGGCCTAGATTTTACATCTCGAACTCCCAGAATCTTGATTCTGAAACAATGCCCTGTGGATTCATCCATTTAAAATGATCTGTGACATTGGAAGTCATGTCCTCTATGCATCCCAAGTGGATTGATCTTCACATCAAACACATGTAGCTAGTTCTCGTTTCCATCTCATAGTTTGACAATGATACAATGGTGAAAAACACTAAGTATTTTACAAAGTGAGTGCTGTTGAAGCGCCATAAATGCTTACAAAGCAAACATTTGGCCTATTTTGGATTACATTTTAGCCTACTTGATTGGGCTGTTCTATTCTATATGAAAAATAGGACCACGATTCAACAAGTGATTACTGGCAAAGGATGTTAGGCTACTCTATCTCACTGACATTAACTGACTTTCCATCTTTCAAAGCTTAATTTGACTCAAAGCAAAGATACAGGCAAAACAGAATTAATTCAACTGAAGTCTCGCGGTGTTTAGACACCTTTCAGACATCTTGCATTTTTCAGTCTGAAAGAACGAATTTATAAAATACCGTTGACTTCATCGGGCCAAGCGAACCCGAAATAACAGGGCCTTTATTGTTGATATTCGTGACTTATTTGTATTTCGATCGAATGCATGTGAGGCTATAGGTGGCTGAACCGAGAGCTCGCGTGCCAAACCACTGAGCGGATTGTCTCTCCCGGGGCTCTCGAGCCGTATTGTGCGTCATTTTCATAGCTGCATCTTGTTTTTCTATCGAGGCAACATGGCAACTCCCGCCGCGGTCAATCCATCTGGTAAGTGGCGATTTATCTTAAGGAAAAAACAAAAACAGTGGGGGTTTAATGGTGATTTATAACTTTAAAATGTATTTTTGACATTTACCGGAATGCAAAGCGGCGCTTAGCTGAAGACGCCGACGTCAGGCTCACAGAGCTCAAGCTCTCCACAGCATCCCCTTCCCCCACGGAGCTATCGCAGCCTCAAAACACTTTCTGTACACCTAGAAACGCATTTTCTTCATTATAGCGTGAACATACGTCCATTATTTACACACAAACAGCCTATAATAGGGGCAGAAGCTTTTTAATGTATTGCATGTATTATCTGCACACAAAATGAGATGCTGGTTGCGTTTTGGCTCAAACCAACAGGCAGCTAGTTAGCTGCTGCTACGTGCTCTGATTCCACCGAATAGCCAGTCCCCCTCACGATACAAAGGTTCTTTTGCATACCGAGCCAATGGCCTATCGACGTTAACTCGGGCAATTTGAGTCGAGTCATTTCGACGTTTGTCACTGGTGTCAGTGACAGAGATTTGTTGGTCCCTCTCCATCGCCGGTTGATTCGAGTCATTAGCTGGATGAAATCTGCAGCTTGCTAGGCGCTAACAACACTGTAGCCTGGCTTTCTTTACTCAGTGTTATTTGAGAAAGAAGTTATAGTTTTTAGTGAAAGGTCTAAATAGAAACCTAGTGGCCTAGCTAGTCTTATTTGCATGACCAGTAAAACTACCTTCATATGCCTGTGTTTGAACCTTGAAGCTCTAGTTGTCATGTAATGACAGTCACAAAGGCGTTAATTACATTGTTGCTGTTATGTAGTCATTACGTTGTTACATTGTTACTGAGCAAATAAACGTACACACAGCATACACGTTTGTTGTTAGATGTGTACTGTATTACGGAAGCACTAGTAGGCTGCAATGCATCCTTAGCGGAGGTGCAATTATATCGCTGGCGCTCTTATTAATTAATATAATCAATTCTGGGCAATGATACAAGTTTGGTAGTGATATAGAAGCAAAACATTTAGAGGAAGGCAAACAATGGTTTATATACACGTTGCTGAATTGCTGCTCGTCATCAAATTATGTGTAGGCTATGGAATGTAGCCTGAGCCTTGTGTGTTGAAAAATACTACTCTAAAAATAGGCCTAAATCTTACGTTTCCTAATGTGCATTCACTCCAGTTCTATTTGCTCTGTTTAGCCTAAGCCTGATGTCTTTTGTATACAGTAACGTTAACTGTTTATTGAAACTAACTGTTCTACTGCCAAAAACATTTAAGAAATACAGCTTCGATTTTACTGTCATTTCCAATAATAACCACAACAGCAGGCCTCTCTCTCTCATTGGATATGCACATTTAAGTCTAATGAAGAAATAACTGGGGTGTTAACAGCACCGTGGCTGCATATAGAGTTGCCATGTGAAGAGAAGCATGGAACAGAATAAACAGTCAACTGATTATTACCTGGGTTGCGTTCCAATAATAATTTAATTTCTCCTGAAGAGTACACTCCTTAACTACTTCCCACGAATCTAAAAGCATTGCATTTAAAAAAAATGTATTTACCAAAGAGCATTATTTTTCATTAAAGCCAGATTACACAATGCATTAATCTCCTTTTATCCCAGTAACAAACCTATTTGTCAGATTATGCAATAGGCTATAATCCATGTTTGTTGTGTTTTGTTGTGAGAGCCAGTGATATTATGATGTCTTTGGGTGGATTGAAGAAGCTACACAGGGAATGCTGCTACTAGACATGGTGGCGCTGCTCCTAAGTAATGATAGGAGAAACCGAGAAACCCTGGCTGTCCTCTCCAGCCCTAGCCTCCTGTAGCCAGATGCTGTGTGTCCTGGCTGTCCTCTCCAGCCCTAGCCTCCTGTAGCCAGATGCTGTGTGTCCTGGCTGTCCTCTCCAGCCCTAGCCTCCTGTAGCCAGATGCTGTGTGTCCTGGCTGTCCTCTCCAGCCCTAGCCTCCTGTAGCCAGATGCTGTGTGTCCTGGCTGTCCTCTCCAGCCCTAGCCTCCTGTAGCCAGATGCTGTGTGTCCTGGCTGTCCTCTCCAGCCCTAGCCTCCTGTAGCCAGATGCTGTGTGTCCTGGCTGTCCTCTCCAGCCCTTGCCTCCTGTAGCCAGATGCTGTGTGTCCTGGCTGTCCTCTCCAGCCCTAGCCTCCTGTAGGCAGACACTGTGTGTCCAGGCTGTCCTCTCCAGCCCTAGCCTCACCTAGAACCACAGTATGTTCTCACCTAGAACCACAGTATGCCATGCTATGTCTGGCTGCCACCTCCTGAGCACTAGTTATTATGCATGTATGAGTTGAAGTGTTGTTTACATACCTCTAGGCTACTTCATGAATGAATGAATTAGTTGGTTGTTTCTTTGCTGGCGTCTGCATTGTAGCTGGGGGTTTTCCAAGACAGAGAAAAGTAGAAGCTAGTGGAGGAGACAGAGGGAAGGATAGGAAAGGGAGGGAGAGGAGAGGGGAAACGTTAGCTTGTATCAAATATTAACAACTGCTGGAAGCACTGGGGCAGAGAAGGGGGTTTGTTTAGCATATCCATAACATCTGGCTGATGGAGTGAATGAGTAGACCAGAGAGAGAGAGGGGGTGAGTTGGTAGGCCTGGGAGAAGGAAAGGCACAGAGAGAGAAATTGTGATTTGGCACGCAATGTGCTTCAGCTCACCACCCAGCACGACACGGAGCGCCATATTCAGTCTTTCTGTGTCCTAAAACAGGCTGGATTTAGGCTACATTGAAAACAACAGAAAAGCCACCATGGCATGTTCTTGTGGAGGTTCAGGTACCACATGGCCATGTCCACGCTTTCAGAGTAATATTAATGCAGCTGTAATACAGTCACAATGTCAAACAATGTCTAATGCCATGTTCTCATGTGGTACCTTTCTCTGTCCTCTGTTCCAGAGATGGGCAGTGAGTTGCCGGGGCCCGTTACTATGCCGGGGGCGGTGGTGGGGGCGGGCCAAGTGAGGATGGGCGGAGCCATGCCGGGCCGTGGGGGCAAGAGGAGATCCGGAGGGTGAGTACTATTTGATATCTGCATTTTACCCACTTGGCTATTCCACTGGTGTTCCAGCAGTATTACACCAGTATATCAAGACTACTCCAGGTTTATCCCAGGACCAAATATCAATAGAATTGCTTCATTATTCCAATGAGCAGAACTTCAGGCATGGATGACAAAAACACAGAGCAAGCACACAGGCCAATATTCCAATGTTGAATTTCAAACAAGCTTTATTAGCAGGACAGAGTAACACGCCAGAGATATACAATGTATGATAGTTTGACATAGTGCCACCGAAAAAAGCAAACAGTAATCTCATATAGCTGCATGTATGATTAACAAAACACTCTCATTTTGGGAGTATTCCACGGTACGTTAACCCCCGGGGTGAAATCAGGACATATTTACCCCATGCCCTGGCATTCTGCCTATACAGCAACATACAGTATTCAGACCCCTTTACCTTTTCCACATTTTGTTACATTACAGCCTTATTATAAAATGGATGAAATTGAGTTTTTCCCCCTCATCAATCTACACACAATACCCCATAATGACAAAGATCAGGTTCAAGTCCGGGCTCTGGCTGGGTCACTCAAGGACATTCAGAGACTTGTCCCGAAGCCACTCCTGCGTTGTCTTGGCTGTGTTCTTAAGGTCGTTGTCCTGTTGGAAGGTGAAACGTCGCCCCAGTCTGAGGTCTTGAGCGCTCTGTAACAGGTTTTCATAAAGGATCTCTCAGTACTTTGTTCCGTTCATCTTTCCCTCGATGCTGACTAATATCCCAGTCCCTGCCGCTGAAAAACATCCCTACAGCATGATGCTGCCACCACCATGCTTCACTGTAGGGATGGTGCCAGGTTTCCTCTAGACGTGACACTTAAACATCTGAGCAGCTAACCGATCGCTGCAGCTGGACATAGTCTATTGGTAAATAGCCCACCCATTTTCACCTACCTCATCCCCACAGTTTTTATTTATTTACTTTTCTGCTCTTTTGCACACCAATATCTCTACCTGTACATGATCATCTGATCATTTATCACTCCAGTGTTAATCTGCAAAATTGTAATTATTCGCCTACCTCCTCATGCCTTTTGCACACATTGTATATAGACTCCTCTTTTTTTTTCTACTGTGTTATTGACTTGTTAATTGTTTACTCCATGTGTAACTCTGTGTTATCTGTTCACACTGCTATGCTTTATCTTGGCCAGGTCGCAGTTGTAAATGAGAACTTGTTCTCAACTAGCCTACCTGGTTAAATAAAGGTGTTCTCAACTAGCCTACCTGGTTAAATAAAGGTGAAAAAAATAAATAAAAATTAAGGCCAAAGAGTTCAATCTTGTTTCTCATGATTTGAGTCTTTAGGTGCCTTTCGGCAAACTCCACGCAGACTATCCGGTGCCTTTTACTGAGGAGTGGCTACCGTCTGGCCATTGTACCATAAAGGCCTGATTGGTAGAAGATGCAGAGATTGTTGTCCTTCTGGAAGGTTCTGCCATCTCCACAGAGGGTTCTTGGTCACCTCCCTGACCAAGGCCCTTCTCCCCCGGTTGCTCAATTTAGCAGGGAGGCCAGCTCTAGGAAGAGTCTTGGTGGTTCTAAACGTCTTCCATTTAAGAAAGATGGAGGCCACTGTGTTCTTGGGGCCCTTCAATGCTGCATAATTATTTTGTACCCTTCCCCAGATCGGTGCCTCCACACAATCCTGTCTCGAAGCTCTACGGACAATTCCTTCGACCTCATGGCTTGGTTTCTTCTCTGACATGCACTGTCAACTGTGGGAACTTATATAGACAGGTCTGGCCTTTCCAAATCATGTCTAATCAATTGAATTTACCAATCAAGTTGTAGAAACATCTCAAAGATGGAAAACATGTGCCTGAGCTCAATTTTATGACTCCTAGCAAAGGGTCTGAATGCTTATGTATATATATAAGGTATTTCTGTTTTCTATTTTAGAGTAAGGCCGTAACAAAATGTGTAAAAGTCAAGGGGTTTGAATACTTTCCGAATGCATTGTATCCATTATACATCTACCTACACCAACATGAAGAAATAAAGGCCAAAGCCATCCAGGCAATACGGCAACTCGACGTGACACGGAACACAACAGGAACCCGTCTAGGGCATCTTTTATTTACTCCTTACATGAAAGTCTGTGGATAGAAAAACTGGAGACATGTCATTTCCAGTAGGAGCCTGACTAAGACGGTCAGCAACACATACTGACACAGAGTAATGATCCTCAATTTTCACTGAGATAGGCTTGTGCTCGGTGGAAGCATGCTGTATGTATACTGTATTACCTCTACTATCACGCATAACCATGCATACTGCATTACCTCTACTATCACGCATAACCATGCATACTGCATTACCTCTACTATCACGCATAACCATGCATACTGCATTACCTCTACTATCACGCATAACCATGCATACTGCATTACCTCTACTATCGCGCATAACCATGTATACTACATTACCTCTACTATCGCGCATAACCATGCATACTGCATTACCTCTACTATCAGACATAACCATGCATACTGCATTACCTCTACTATCACGCATAACCATGCATACTGCATTACCTCTACTATCACGCATAACCACACATACTACATTACCTCTACTATCACGCATAACCATGTATACTGCATTACCTCTACTATCGCGCATAACCATGCATACTGCATTACCTCTACTATCGCGCATAACCATGCATACTGCATTACCTCTACTATCATGCATAACCATGCATACTGCATTACCTCTACTATCACGCATAACCACGCATACTGCATTACCTCTACTATCACGCATAACCACGCATACTGCATTACCTCTACTATCAGACATAGCCATGCATATTGCATTACCTCTACTATCAGACATAACCACGCATACTGTATTACCTCTACTATCACGCATAACCATGCATACTGCATTACCTCTCGTATCAGACATGACTGTGCATACTGCATTACCTCTACTATCAGACATAACCGTGCATACTGCATTACCTCTACTATCAGACATAACCGTGCATACTGCATCACCTCTACTATCAGATATAACCGTGCATAGTACATTAGCTCTACTAGCAGACATAACCATGCATTACCTCTTGTATCAGGCATAACCGTGCATACTGCGTTACCTCTGGTATCAGGCATAGCAGTGCATACTGCGTTACCTCAACTATCAGGCATAACCATGCGTACAACATTACCTCTCCAATCAGACATAAGCATGCATGCTGCATTACAGCCCTCCTATCAGACATAACCATGCATACTACGCTGTGACATGTTAGTCTGTGTAGTTGTTTTCTATTTCCTGGTTTCCTTGGTTACTCACCTCCCTATAACTGGAGGAGATCTGAGGTCCCTCCCCTGAGACCTTCTCTCCTCCAATGCGTTTTGAGAAGGAGGCAAGGCGAGAGGACGCGGGGAATCGAGGAAAGAGTTGAGAAAGAACCATAGAATGGGGAAAGCCACACTACTGAGGGACTGCATGTGACAGACAGAGACAGACAGACAAGCAGACAGTGATACTTAGGAATACAGAGAGACAAACAAGCAGACAGAGTGATACTTAGGAATGCAGAGATACAGATAGACAAGCAGACAGTGATACGTAGGAATACAGAGAGGCAGACAGAGTGATACTTAGGAATGCAGAGATACAGATAGACAAGCAGACAGTGATACTTAGGAATACAGAGAGACAGACAAGCAGACAGTGATACTTAGGAATACAGAGAGGCAGACAGTGATACTTAGGAATACATGATACTTAGGAATACAGAGACAGACAAGCAGACAGTGATACTTAGGAATACAGAGACAGACAAGCAGACAGTGATACTTAGGAATACAGAGACAGACAAGCAGACAGTGATACTTAGGAATACAGAGAGAGACAAACAGACAGTGATACTTAGGAATACAGAGAGGCAAACAGAGTGATACTTAGGAATACAGAGACAGACAAATACTCATCAGTCACTTCTACTATTATCAGAAGAATTGAGTGGCAGAGAAGATTATTATCACAGACTATTAGCATTAAGGTGAAGGCTGTAATTACTCAGCACTCAACTCATGACACTACTCAGTGACTGTGTTCCTTTATACCTCAGTTATAACAGTAACTGGCCCTCTGTTTAACTCTATCTTGGTCCGTCATCAGGTGCGAACCCGACCGGAGGCTGAATTCAGTCAAGCCTATGAATCATTCACAATCTCAGTCATATATGCTCTAGCTAATCAGTCATCAGATTAAGTGAAATGTACTGGTGTACATTGCTTTGAGGCACACACACACACACACACACACACACACACACACACACACACACACACACACACACACACACACACACACACACACACACACACACACACACACACACACACACACACACACACACACACACACACACACACACACACACACACACACACACACACACACACACACACACACACAACAAAGCTTATCTGTTATCAACAGATCGCTGTATCAAGACCAAAAAAAGCCGATACCGATTAATCGGCCATATTTTTTACATGTATTTGTAATAATGACAATTACAACAATACTGAATGAACAATTATTTTAATTTAATATAATACATCAATAAAAATCAATTTAGCCTCAACTAAATAATGAAACATGTTCAATTTGGTTTAAATAATGCAAAAACAAAGTGTTGGAGAAGTTCAAGTGCAATATGTGCCATGTAAAAAAGCTAACGTTTGAGTTCCTTGCTCAGAACATGAGAACATGTGAAAGTTGGTGGTTCCTTTTAACATGAGACTTCAATATTCCAAGGTAAGAAGTTTTAGGTTGTAGTTAATATAGTATTTATAGGACTATTTCTCTCTATACCATTTGTATTTCATATACCTTTGACTATTGGATGTTCTTATAGGCACTATAGTATTGCCAGTGTAACAGTATAGCTTCCGTTCCTCTCCTCGCCCCTACCTGGGCTCGAACCAGGAACACATCGACCACAGCGAAAGTCAAAGCAGTGTTACCCATCGCTCCACAAAAGCCGCAGCCCTTGCAGAGCAAGAGAAATAGCTACTCCAAGTCTCAGAGCGAGTGACGTTTGAAACAGTATTAGCGCACACTCAGCTAACTAGCTAGCCATTTCACATTGGTTACACCAGCCATTAGGCTGATAGGCTTGAAGTCATAAACAGCGCTGTGCTTGCGAAGAGCTGCTGGCAAAACGCACAAAAATGCTGTTTGAATGAATGCTTACGAGCCTGCTGCTGCCTACCATCGCTCAGTCAGACGGCTCTATCAAATCATAGACTTAATTATAACATAATAAGACACAGAAATTCGAGCCTTTGGTCATTAATGTGGTCGAATCCGGAAACTATCATTTCGAAAACAAAATGTTTATCCTTTCAGTGAAATAATTTGTAAGTCGCTCTGGATAAGAGCGTCTGCTAAATGACTTAAATGTAATGTAAATGTAAATACGGAACCGTTCAGTATTTTATCTAACATTTGGCATCCCTAAGTCTAAATATTCCTGTTCCATTGCACAACCTTCAATGTTATGTCATAATTACGTATAATTATGGCAAATTAGTTCGCAATGAGCCAGGCTGCCTCTGGCAGGTATACCCTGGCTCTGCGTGCAATGAACGCAAGAGAAATGACACAATTTCATCTGGTTAATATTGCCTGCTAACCTGGATTTCTTTTAGCTAAATATGCAGGTTTTAAAATATATACTTCTGTGTATTGATTTTAAGAAAGGCATTGGTGTTTATGGTTAGGTACAGTCCAACGATTGTGCTTTTTTTCGCAAATGCGCTTTTGTTAAATAATCCCCCAGCGTTGCATCGATTATATGCAACGCAGGACACGCTAGATAAACTAGTAATATCATCAAGCATGTGTAGTTATAACTAGTGATTATAAGAGCTCTGGATAAGAGCGTCTGCTAAATTACTTAAATGTAAATGTAATGTAAATGTAATTATGATTGATTGTTTTTCATAAGATACGTTTAATGCTAGCTAGCAACTTACCTTGGCTTCTACTGCATTCGCGTAACAGGCAGGCTCCTCATGGAGTGCAATGAGAGGCAGGTGGTTAGTTTGTTGGACTAGTTAACTGTAAGGTTGCAAGATTGGTTCCCCCGAGCTGACAAAGTGAAAATCTGTCGTTCTGCCCCTGAATAAGGAAGTTCCTAGGCCGTCATTGAAAATAAGAATGTGTTCTTAACTGACTTGCCTAGTTAATTAAAGGTATAAAAATACAAATACAATTTTAAAAAATCGGCGCCCAAAAATACAGATTTCCGATTGTTATGAAAACTTGAAATCGGCCCTAATTAATCGGCCATTCTGATTAATCGGTTGACCTCTAATCAAGACATCACAGGTCAATTCAGTAGTCTGTTAGACACACCGGTGTGAGATGAGATTGAAAAACGCCACTCTGGACGAGTCATCACTAATGGCATGGCAACCTTTCAACTACAGAGGCGGGATCAGCGGTTTGCACTACCCACGCTTCCTCTATGCTCTGAGCAATACCTACTTGATTGTACTTTTTGAATAATAACAATACATTTTATTTCTATAGTGCTGGTCATGTGAAAGGCAAACAACGCAAATTGCTTTACATTACAAAGGCAACGTGCAGAAATAGACGTAACACCCCTGGAACTGTTTGTCATTCTGACGTGTTTGTCCGTTCAGTGTGTTGACTCACTTGACTAAAACAGTAAGGCTTTAAAGGTATGATTTCTTCTCATGATCCATTGTTTCTTGACACACATGTTGTGTGAAAAGCAACCTTGAAATGTACTCAAATGCTGCATAAGAAAAGACTCCTCAGAAATGTGGCCGTAATTTAAGGTTTTTAATGCTCTTTCTGATACTCTTTAATCAAATGTCTCAGTGAAGTTGAGTTGCAGTGTTTTCATCATAACATGTCGACTGCAGGGCCCATGGGCCCTAGTCCAAAAGTGGTGCACTATAGCGGCAGAGTGTGCAATTTGAGACTTGGTCTTAGTGTCGAGGGACGCAGAGGAAATTGATTCATTTATCTGTTTGGCAGTGACTATGCATTTCACAATTTCTGTTGTTGTTGCACCAGGTCCTTGAACAGGGGAGGAAATAAGCATTCTCATTGTTCAGGGGGAATAGGGAGGAAATAAGCATTCTCATTGTTCAGGGGGAACAGGGAGGAAATAAGCATTCTCATTGTTCAAGAGGAACTGAGGAGGAAATAAGCATTCTCATTGTTCAGGGAGGAAATAAGCATTCTTACTGTTCAGGAGGAACTGAGGAGGTAATTAGTATTCTCATTGTTCAAGAGGAACTGAGGAGGAAATAAGCATTCTCATTGTTCAGGAGGAACAGGGGAGGAAATAAGCATTCTCATTGTTCAGGAGGAACAGGGAGGAAATAAGCATTCTCATTGTTCAAGAGGAACTGAGGAGGAAATAAGCATTCTCATTGTTCAGGAGGAACAGGGGAGGAAATAAGCATTCTCATTGTTCAGGAGGAACAGGGGAGGAAATAAGCATTCTCATTGTTCAAGAGGAACTGAGGAGGAAATAAGCATTCTCATTGTTCAGGAGGAACAGGGGAGGAAATAAGCATTCTCATTGTTCAGGAGGAACAGGGAGGAAATAAGCATTCTCATTGTTCAAGAGGAACTGAGGAGGAAATAAGCATTCTCATTGTTCAGGAGGAACTGAGGAGGAAATAAGCATTCTCATTGTTCAGGAGGAACAGGGAGGAAATAAGCATTCTCATTGTTCAAGAGGAACTGAGGAGGAAATAAGCATTCTCATTGTTCAGGAGGAACTGAGGAGGAAATAAGCATTCTCATTGTTCAGGAGGAACTGAGGAGGAAATAAGCATTCTCATTGTTCAGGAGGAACTGAGGAGGAAATAGCATTCTCATTGTTCAGGAGGAACTGGGAGGAAATAAGCATTCTCATTGTTCAAGAGGAACTGAGGAGGAAATAAGCATTCTCATTGTTCAGGAGGAACTGAGGAGGAGGAATAAGCATTCTCATTGTTCAGGAGGAACTGAGGAGGAAATAGCATTCTCATTGTTCAGGAGGAACTGAGGAGGAAATAAGCATTCTCATTGTTCAGGGAACTGGGAAATAAGCATTCTCATTGTTCAGAGAGGAAAATAAGCTGTTCAGGAGGAAATTAGCATTCTCATTGTTCAAGAGGAACTGAGGAGGAAATAAGCATTCTCATTGTTCAGGGGGAACAGGGAGGAAATAAGCATTCTCATTGTTCAGGAGGAACTGAGGAGGAAATAAGCATTCTCATTGTTCAGGGGGAACAGGGAGGAAATAAGCATTCTCATTGTTCAGGGGGAACAGGGAGGAAATAAGCATTCTCATTGTTCAGGAGGAACTGGGAGGAAATAAGCATTCTCATTGTTCAAGAGGAACTGAGGAGGAAATAAGCATTCTCATTGTTCAGGGAGGAAATAAGCATTCTTACTGTTCAGGAGGAACTGAGGAGGTAATTAGCATTCTCATTGTTCAAGAGGAACTGAGGAGGAAATAAGCATTCTCATTGTTCAGGAGGAACAGGGGAGGAAATAAGCATTCTCATTGTTCAAGAGGAACTGAGGAGGAAATAAGCATTCTCATTGTTCAGGAGGAACAGGGGAGGAAATAAGCATTCTCATTGTTCAAGAGGAACTGAGGAGGAAATAAGCATTCTCATTGTTCAGGAGGAACAGGGGAGGAAATAAGCATTCTCATTGTTCAGGAGGAACAGGGAGGAAATAAGCATTCTCATTGTTCAAGAGGAACTGAGGAGGAAATAAGCATTCTCATTGTTCAGGAGGAACTGAGGAGGAAATAAGCATTCTCATTGTTCAGGAGGAACAGGGGAGGAAATAAGCATTATCATTGTTCAAGAGGAACTGAGGAGGAAATAAGCATTCTCATTGTCAGGAGGAACTGAGGAGGAAATAAGCATTCTCATTGTTCAGGAGGAACTGAGGAGGAAATGAGCATTCTCATTGTTCAGGAGGAACAGGGAGGAAATAAGCATTCTCATTGTTCAAGAGGAACTGAGGAGGAAATAAGCATTCTCATTGTTCAGGAGGAACTGAGGAGGAAATTAGCATTCTCATTGGTCAGGAGGAACTGAGGAGGAAATTAGCATTCTCATTGTTCAAGAGGAACTGAGGAGGAAATAAGCATTCTCATTGTTCAGGAGGAACTGAGGAGGAAATTAGCATTCTCATTGTTCAAGAGGAACTGAGGAGGAAATAAGCATTCTCATTGTTCAAGAGGAACTGAGGAGGAAATAAGCATTCTCATTGTTCAAGAGGAACTGAGGAGGTAATAAGCATTCTCATTGTTCAAGAGGAACTGAGGAGGAAATAAGCATTCTCATTGTTCAGGATGAACTGAGGAGGAAATAAGCATTCTCATTGTTCAGGAGGAACTGAGGAGGAAATGAGCATTTCATTGTTCAGGAGGAACTGAGGAGAAAATTAGCATTCTCATTGTTCAGGAGGAACTGAGGAGGAAATAAGCATTCTCATTGTTCAGGAGGAACTGAGGAGGAAATTAGCATTCTCATTGTTCAGGAGGAACTGAGGAGGAAATAAGCATTCTCATTGTTCAGGAGGAACTGAGGAGGAAATGAGCATTTCATTGTTCAGGAGGAACTGAGGAGAAAATTAGCATTCTCATTGTTCAGGAGGAACTGAGGAGGAAATAAGCATTCTCATTGTTCAGGAGGAACTGAGGAAAATAAGCATTCTCATTGTTCAGGAGGAACTGAGGAGGAAATAAGCATTCTCATTGTTCAGGAGGAACTGAGGAGGAAATAAGCATTCTCATTGTTCAGGAGGAACTGAGGAGGAAATGAGCATTCTCATTGTTCAGGAGGAACTGAGGAGGAAATAAGCATTCTCATTGTTCAGGAGGAACTGAGGAGGAAATGAGCATTGTAATTGTTCAGGAGGAACTGAGGCGGAAATGAGCATTCTAATTGTTCAGGAGGAACTGAGGAGAAAATTAGCATTCTCATTGTTCAAGAGGAACTGAGGAGGAAATAAGCATTCTCATTGTTCAGGAGGAACTGAGGAGGAAATAAGCATTCTCATTGTTCAGGAGGAACTGAGGAGGAAATTAGCATTCTAATTGTGGTAGCCCCTCTGTTTGATATTTTTTATATTTTGTGTCTACTGGATTAGAAAGCTAGAAAGATTTGGCTGTCAAGCTAATTTCCCTCTGCAGGAAAATATAAGCATACAACCATAAAACAATGGCAACACACACACATATGGACAGTTTGCGCGCACACACACACACACACACACACTCATATGGACAGTTTGCATACACATATGGACAGTTTACACACACACACACACACACACACACACACACACACACACACACACACACACACACACACACACACACACACACACACACACACACACACACACACACACACACACACACACACACACACACACACACACACACACACACACACACACACACACACACACCCTAGATTAGATGAGTAACTGTTTTGGTCTTTGATTGCAGGATGGACTTTGATGACGAGGATGGGGAAGGACCAAGTAAATTTTCAAGGTGAGAACAGTGAACGATGGCCCACTGATATTTCCATGTAATAAGTATCACTCATTGTTATAACAAATTACTCTTTCTATGAGAAGCAGTCAAGTTCTAGACTTGAAGTTGTTGCTATGAGTGTTTATCATACAGAATTCCATATTTTGTACAATCATTCCTTGTTGTCATCTTATTGCTATGGACATTCAATCACATTTACCAAACTCATTGTTTCATGTTTTCAAGAGTTTTAAAATTTTTGATCTGTTAAACGTTTTTTTGTTCCTCAAAAGCAGCTTCAGCTGTCGTTCCACCCACAGGCATTCTCTCACATGTTGTTGTTCTCCAACGTGTGGTTTTTCCTCTATTCTGTGTTCTCTCAGATTTATCCAGAGTTCTCTGGCAGCAGTGGTCTCTGTTAGTGGAGTGGAGACAATGCCCTCTGCTGGGGAGAAGATAAACTACAACAGCATGTTGTATATAATGAGAAACACACTCATTTTTTCTCTCATTTTAAAATTGATGAGAAGAGCCTACCAAACAACCAGAGCCCTTTGACAAAAAATACCACATTGATAAATAGTGGGCTTTGTTGCAGACATCCAGCATGCCTCAGTTTATTATTAAAAAGTGTTCTCACACACCTTCTGAAAGTCTCGTGTTACTCCATACCTCACCAGGCCACGGGAAGTCCTATTTTTCAAGTTCTCTCCCCTGTCCACTCTAGTGAGGCCTTCTTAGAGGCCAGAGAGTACCGATCCCATAGGGCTCTGGTCAAAAGTTGTGCACTCCATAGTTAGCACTTTCACAGCCACTTAATACAACGCATGCCCATTTTCTGCTGTTACACCCATTACCTGTCCTGTGATGTTGCTCTCATCAAAATATCTAACACTTTTTAAAGCCCATAAATAGCATGTGTATCATTCTAATTGTACATGTGTTATCCCATATTCGGGCTACCATGTTCAGGTTACTGTGTTAGGGTGTGTTCAGGCTCCCGTGTTCAGGCTATGGTTATCAGGTTACTACTCTGTTATGGTGTGTCAGGCTACCGTGTTCAGGCTACCATGTTAGTGTGGTCAGGCTACCGTGTTTAGACTACGGTTATCAGGCTACTGTGCTAAGGCTACTTTGCTAAGGCTACTGTGCTAAGGCTACTGTGATCAGGGTACTGTGATCAGGGTACTGTGTTTGGGTGTGGTCAGGCTACGGTTATCAGTCTACTGTGTCAGGCTACTGTTCTCAGTCTACTGTGTTAGTGTGGTCAGGCTACCGTGTTTAGACTATGGTTATCAGTCTACTGTGTCAGGCTACTGTTCTCAGTCTACTGTTCTCAGGCTACTGTGTTTAGACAATGGCTATCAGTCTACTGTGTCAGGCTACTGTTCTCAGGCTACTGTGTTTGTGTGGTCAGGCTACAGTGTTTAGACTATGGCTATCAGTCTACTGTGTCAGGCTACTGTTCTCAGGCTACTGTGTTAGTGTGGTCAGGCTACAGTGTTTAGACTATGGTTATCAGTCTACTGTGTTAGGCTACTGTTCTCAGTCTACTGTTCTCAGGCTACTGTGTTCAGGCTACTGTTCTCAGGCGACTGTGTTCAGGCTACCGTGTTTAGACTATGGTTCTCAGTCTACTGTGTTAGGCTACTGTTCTCAGTCTACTGTTCTCAGGCTACCGTGGTCATGCTACTGTGTTCAGGTGTTTGCGTCTCAGCGAGTGGTGTCCCAGGTGTTACATGCTGTGTTTCTTCTCTGCTCCTCTCTCTAGGTATGATGATGATGATCAGATACCTGGTGATGATAAGGAGAGATATGCCAGGTAGGCCTGGCCTGCTAGAGCTCCATAGGATTTCACTGACTCACCCCACCTCCCAGGGATTGACTAAAACACTTACCTAACGTTTACAGCGGTGTCAGGTTACACCTGCTCTTTTCACCAGTGAATAGAACACTACATGCATTTGTTTTTAAACACTAACTGTTAAGCATGGATAAAAGGGATGTTTTTACAGTTGTCTTTCCGTAATGGAAATATCAGGTGTAAACTTGGATAGAATACAGTCAAAAGGAAAGCCTGAATGTCCAGGGACTTTAAATGGAAAGCCTAAATGGAAAGCCTAAATGCCCAGGGATTTCAGATGGAAAGCGTAAATGCCCAAGGATTTCAGAGAGAAAGCCTAAATGCCCAGGGATTTCAGATGGAAAGCCTAAATGCCCAGTAATTTCAGATGGAAAGACTAAATGCCCAGGGATTTCACATGGAAAGCCTAAATTCCCAGGGATTTCAGATGGAAAGCCTAAATTCCCAGGGATTTCAGATGGAAAGCCTAAATTCCCAGGGATTTCAGATGGAAAGCCTAAATGCCCAGGGATTTCAGATGGAAAGCCTAAATGCCCAGGGATTTCAGATGGAAAGCCTAAATGCCCAGGGATTTCAGATGGAAAGCCTAAATGCCCAGGGATTTCAGATGGAAAGCCTAAATTCTCAGGGATTTCAGATGAAAGCCTAAATTCCCAGGGATTTCAGATGGAAATCCTAAATTCCCAGGGATTTCAGATGGAAAGCCTAAATGCCCAGAGATTTCAGATGGAAAGCCTAAATGCCCAGGGATTTCAGATGGAAAGCCTAAATGCCCAGGGATTTCAGATGGAAAGCCTAAATGCCCAGGGATTGGCGTGGTGGAGTTATTCATTACATTTTAGATGGTATATCAATACACCCAGTCACTACAAAGACACAGGCGTCCTTCCTAACTCAGTTGCCAGATCAACAACATTGCAGTTACTCCACAATACTAACCTAATTGACAGAGTGAAAAGAAGGAAGCCTGTACAGAATGCAAATATTCAAAACATGCATCCTGTTTTCAGCAAAGCAATTCACTTTGTGTCCTGCATACAAAGTGTCACGTTTGGGGCAAATCCAATACAACACATTACTGAGTACCACTCCATATTTTCAAGCATAGTGGTGGCTGCATCATGTTATGCTTGTAATTGTTAAGGACAATGGAATTTTTCAGGATAAAAAAATGTATTGAATGGAGCTAAGCACAGCCAAAATTCTAGAGGAAAACCTAGTTAAGTCTCCTTTCCAACAGACACTGGGAGAGGAATTCAACTTTCAGAAGGACAATAACCTAAAACACAAGGCCACATTTACAATGGAGTTGCTTACCAAGAAGACAGTGAATGTTCCTGAGTGGCTGAGTTAGTTTTCACTTAAATCTGCTTGAAAATCTATGGCAAGACCTCAAAATGGTTGTCTAGCAATGATCAACAACCAATTTGACAGAGCTTGAAGAACTTGGGCAAATGTTTCACAATCCAGGTGTAGAAAGCTCTGCGAGGTTTACCCAGAAAGCCTCAGAGCTGTAATCGCTGCCAAAGGTGATCGTAACATGTATTGACTCATTGGGGTTGAATACTATATCTAAGTAAGATATATTAGTGTTTTATTTGACACATTTTTGACCTTACCAAGTATTTTGTCTAGATCTTTGAAAAACATTACAATTAAATTCATTTTAATCCCAGTTTGTAACAACAAAATGTTGTAAAAGTCCAGGGGTGTGAATACTTTCTGAAGGCAATGTTTGTTATTCACACGTGACGTTCATGATCAAATAAATGAACATAGAGATGTAGGACCTGTCTATCCGTAGCTCAGATTGTGTTCTGGTCTGCTGTGTTCTTTAATCCCTGTATGTTCTTTATGTCCTCAGAAGACAAACTCAAATGCTGAAAAGCAACTGAATAACTTCTCTACTCCTAACTTCCTTTTAGTCTTCTCTAGTACATAGTATTATGGTTCTTAGAGTACGTGCACGTACTCCTATCTCCAAGAATGGCTGGCAATGAATTCAGTTTAAGTAAAAGTGTGTATCCAGCCATAGGTAGGTGTTGAACAACCAAGTTTGAAGTCGGTTCACTAGAGTTTACCTTACTGTATCAAAACTAACATACTAAGCTTTTAACACTGAAAGTCCCAATTCAAACCAATAGAGGCAAATTATTTTGTAGGCAGCCCGTCCTGCCTAAGCACCGCTAGGGGAAACACTGGTATATGCAGATGGTTGTCACTGGATGCTCATGTTAGAAAAAAAACTGCATTATCATGAAATCAGAATTGGGTTTAGGGTTATGGTGCATACACATCAATGCTAAAACAAATGCACAAACACTCACCAAATCGGCCCACAGTACAGCCTCAAAGACCCCTTCTGTCTGTTCCATACTCTTCACTGATTTGTGAATTTTAAGATAAGAAATGATGTTTACATTTATATCCTGTCCACCGTGGCCAACCAGTGACGACCCCCAGCGACGCCTCCCCCTATGTGTCTAAATCCTCCTCTCTGTTCCAGAGAGAACCACAGCGAGATAGAGCGGCGTCGCCGTAACAAGATGACCCAGTACATCACGGAGCTGTCGGACATGGTGCCCACCTGCAGCGCTCTGGCCCGCAAGCCAGACAAACTGACTATCCTCCGCATGGCCGTGTCCCACATGAAGTCCATGAGAGGGACCGGGAACACGTCCACTGACGGGGCGTACAAGCCCTCCTTCCTGACCGAACAGGTATTATAGGTGGGGGTGACGATGGCCGCGTTCCAGGCTGACTACATTGCAGACAACTACCAGCTAACTGCATCGTATGATATCGCAGTCTGATAACCCAACTGCGCTGTCGATGAAATGGCACACGACCATTTGGTTGATGCCATGCAATGACTGCAATGTAGTCGGCCTGGAACACGACCAATGTGTGTGTGTTTTGTGGGTGGGTTGGTCATGGGGGCTGATGTGCGCGTATCTGTGTGTGTGTGCGTTTTGCGTGTGTGTGTGTGTCTGTGTGAGTAATTTAGCAGGGTCTACAAACCCTCCTCCTCAGCAAACAGGTAATAATAAAACAACTTTATTTGTATAGCACATTTCATACAGAGACCGCAACTCAAGGTGCTGTACATAATAAAATAGTAATAATAGTCATTAAAAAGTAAACAATAAAAAGACAAAGTAACATAAAAGGCAATAAAAGCAGCATAATATGATCAAAATGAATACAAACACATAGGAATTAGAGATGAAAAAAGTACATAAATAAACTAGTACAAAGCCAAACTGAAAAGGTGAGTCTATGAACTGGTTTTGTTCTATTCTCTTTGACTCTGCATTTGGGTTCTGTACGTTGGGTCTGCACATCTGTGCAGCTCTACAAATGATATCCGCTGACACAATTTCCTGTCAGCATATTGATCTTATCAATTTGAAATAAATAAAGCTTTTGCAGGCTGTCTGTCATGTCCCCTGCCTCTGCCCTTGGCGTGTGTGTCTGTTTGTCCCGGATTTTCACCAATGGTATGTCAATCAATACTGCATATCCCTCATCTTTACTGTGACGTGTGTTTCTGCTCTGCCGTCACACACGTGTGTGTGTTCTGTTTCTCTGTTCTCCTCTCGTCTAATAGGAGTTGAAGCACCTCATCCTGGAGGCGGCCGACGGCTTCCTGTTTGTGGTCGCCGCGGAGACGGGCCGCGTGATCTACGTGTCCGACTCTGTGACACCGGTGCTCAACCACCCGCAGTCGGAGTGGTTTGGCAGCACGCTGTATGAGCAAGTGCATCCTGACGACGTGGACAAGCTGCGGGAACAGCTCAGCACCTCAGAGAATTCCATGACAGGTAGGAATACTGCTATATACATTGATATTCCCTAGTGAAAGCTATGTTGGTTCGCAGTACTGTTCAGGAATACTGCTATATACATTGATATTCCCTAGTGAAAGCTATGTTGCTTCGCAGTACTGTTCAGGAATAATGCTATACACATTGATATTCCCTAGTGAAAGCTATGTTGGTTCGCAGTACTGTTCAGGAATACTGCTATATACATTGATATTCCCTAGTGAAAGCTATGTTGGTTCACAATACTGTTCAGGAATCCTGCTATTCCGTTAACTACAACTCCATGTCAGAGGTAGGAATGTTGGCTGGGAATGCTGCAGTTTCCCAACTAGAACTCCACGATAGGTAGGAATTAGAGGTAGACCGATTTTATGATTTGTCAACGCCAATACAGATTATTGGGGGACCAAAAAAAGCAGATACCGATTAATCGGCCGATTTTTATCCTCCAAAAAATATATATATTTTTTATACTCATATATATATATATATATATATATTTGTAATAATGACAATTACAACAATACTGAATGAACACTTATTTTAACTTAATATAATACATCAAAATCAATTTAGCCTCAAATAAATAATGAAACATGTTCAATTTGGTTTAAAAATGCAAAAACAAAGTGTTGGAAAAGAAAGTAAAAGTGCTATATGTGCCATGTAAAAAAGCTAACGTTTAAGTTCCTTGCTCAGAACATATGAAATCTGGTGAGTCTTCAATATTCCCAGGTAAGAAGTTTTAGGTTGTAGTTATTATGGGACTATTTTTCTCTATGTCATTTGTATTTCATATACCTTTGACTATTGGATCTTCTAATAGGTACTTTAGTATTGCCAGCCTAATCTCGGGAGTGGATAGGCTTGAAGTCATAAACAGCGCAATGCTTGAAGCACAGCGAAGAGCTGCTGGCAAATGCAGGAAAGTACTGTTTTCATGAATGCTTATGAGCCTGCTGCTGCCTACCACCGCTCAGACTGCTCTATCAAATCAGACATAATTATAATATAAAAACACACAGAAAAACGAGCCTTAGGTCATTAATATGGTAAAATCGGGAAACTATCATTTCGAAAACAAAATGTTTATTATTTCAGTGAAATACGTAAACGTTCCGTATTTTATCTAAAGGGTGGCATCCCTAAGTCTAAATATTGCTGTTACATTGCATAACCTTCAATGTTATGTCATAATTATGTGCAATTCTGGCAAATTAATTACGGTCTTTGTTAGGAAGAAATGGTCTTCACACAGTTCGCAACGAGCCAGGAGTCCCAAACGGCTGCATATACCCAGAACGCAAGAGAAGTGTCACAATTTCCCTAATTAAAATAAATTCATTTTAGCAGGCAATATTAACTAAATATGCAGGTTTAAAAATATTTATTTGTGTATTGATTTTAAGAAAGGCATTGATGTTTATGGTTAGGTACACATTGGTGCAACGACAGTGCTTTTTTCACGAATGCGCTTGTTAAATCACCCGTTTGGTGAAGTAGGCTGTGATTCAATGATAAATGAACAGGCACTGCATCGATTATATGCAATGCAGGACAAGCTAGATATACTAGTAATATCATCAACAATGTGTAGTTAACTAGTGATTATGTTAAGATTGATTGTTTTTTACAACATAAGTATAATACTAGCTAGCACCTTACCGTGGCTCCTTGCTGCACTCTCAGGTAGTCAGCCTGCCACGCAGTCTCCTCGTGGAGTGCAATGTAATGGGCCATAATCGGTGTCCAAAAATGCAGATTACTGATTGTTTTGAAAACTTGAAATCGGCCCCAATTAATCGGCCATTACGATTAATCAGTCGACCTCTAGTAGGAATATTGGTCCGTTATACCGTTCAGGAATACCACTGTTCACAGAGATAGAAGTTTTTGTCCTTGCCAACCAATTACTACCCTTTTCTGAGGAAGTACTCCCAGAATCGTAGTGTGGCGTCCGCCCGTCCAGAGGTACTGCAGATATGATCTTCAAAGCATGCCAGCTACAAGAGAAATGGCAGGGACAAGGCCTGTGAAAAAAGCTACACATCAGTAAAGAGCGCTGTCTGCTGATAGAATGCCCTGTTTGTGAATTCTCATCTGAGTGGAAAAGTGCAACTGATGCACAAAAATAGTCTGATGCCGAGCAGAAAATATTGTTTTAGATCTGCGTTTACAAAATGCAGCAAGAGATTTCTTACGTGTTTTATATATATTTTCCTTCGTGAAAAATGGAAGAATTCTGCGTTAACGCAACCCTTGAGATTAACTTGCGAGTTATCTAAGTAAGTTACTGAATTAATAAGAGAAGGAAGCGAGTTGTGAGCGTATTCTGCCCAGGGGAGCTGTTCTGCCCAAGACGCAGGGTTTCTGAAAGAAAGGCTGCGTAGTATGCGACCAATCGTCTGATTGGCCCTCTCTGCTTGACCGTTAGACTGGGGATGAAACCCGGAAGAGAGACTGACGGACGCACCAATCAAGCGACAGAACTCCCTCCAAAACTGTGACGTGAATTGCGGGCCTCTGTCTGAAACGGCGTCTAACGGGAGGCCATGAATTCTGAATACATTCTCGATAATGATTTGTGCCGTCTCCTTAGCGGAAGGAAGTTTAGCGAGGGAATGAAATGTGCCGCCTTAGAGAACCTATCGACAACCGTAAGAATCACAGTCTTCCCCGCAGACAAAGGCAGACCGGTAATGAAGTCTAGGGCGATGTGAGACCATGGTCGAGAAGGAATGGGGAGCGGTCTGAGAGCGACCGGCAGGAGGAGAGTTACCCGACTTAGTCTGCGCGCAGTCCGAACAAGCAGCCACGAAACGGCGCGTGTCACGCTCCTGAGTCGGCCACCAAAAGCGCTGGCGAATAGACGCAAGAGTGCCTCGAACACCGGGATGACCAGCTAACTTGGCAGAGTGAGCCCACTGAAGAACAGCCAGACGAGTGGAAACAGGAACGAAAAGGAGGTTACTAGGACAAGCGCGGCGGCGCAGTGTGCGTGAGTGCTTGCTTAACCTGTCTTTCAATTCCCCAGACTGTTAACCCGACAACACGCCCATAAGGAAGAATCCCCTCGGGATCAGTAGAAGCCACAGAAGAACTAAACAGACGGGATAAGGCATCAGGCTTGGTGTTCTTGCTACCCGGACGGTAAGAAATCACAAACTCGAAACGAGCGAAAAACAACGCCCAACGAGCTTGGCGGGCATTAAGTCGTTTGGCAGAACGGATGTACTCAAGGTTCTTATGGTCTGTCCAAGCGACAAAAGAGCGGTCGCCCCCTCCAACCACTGTCGCCATTCGCCTAGGGCTAAGCGGATGGCGAGCAGTTCACGGTTTACCCACATCATAGTTGCGCTCAGATGGCGACAGGCGATGAGAAAAATAAGCGCAAGGATGAACCTTATCGTCAGACTGGAAGCGCTGGGATAGAATGGCTCCCACGCCTACCTCTGAAGCGTCAACCTCGACAATGAATTGTCTAGTGACGTCAGGAGTAACGAGGATAGGAGCGGACGTAAAACGTTCTTTTAGAAGATCAAAAGCTCCCTGGGCGGAACCGGACCACTTAAAACACGTCTTGACAGAAGTAAGAGCTGTGAGAGGGGCAGCAACTTGACCGAAATTACGAATGAAACGCCGATAGAAATTAGCGAAACCTAAAAGCGCTGCAACTCGACACGTGACCTTGGAGCGGGCCAATCACTGACAGCTTGGACCTTAGCGGAATCCATCTGAATGCCTTCAGCGGAAATAACGGAACCGAGAAAAGTAACGGAGGAGACATGAAAAGAGCACTTCTCAGCCTTTACGTAGAGACAATTCTCTAAAAGGCGCTGTAGAACACGTCGAACGTGCTGAACATGAATCTCGAGTGACGGAGAAAAAATCAGGATATCGTCAAGATAGACAAAAACAAAGATGTTCAGCATGTCTCTCAGAACATCATTAACTAATGCCTGAAAAACAGCTGGCGCATTGGCGAGACCGAGCGGCAGAACCCGGTACTCAAAATGCCCTAACGGAGTGTTAAACGCCGTTTTCCACTCGTCCCCCTCTCTGATGCGCACGAGATGGTAAGCGTTACGAAGGTCCAACTTAGTAAAGCACCTGGCTCCCTGCAGAATCTCGAAGGCTGATGACATAAGGGAAGCGGATAACGATTCTTAACCGTTATGTCATTCAGCCCTCGATAATCCACGCAGGGCGCAGAGTACCGTCCTTCTTCTTAACAAAAAGAACCCCGCCCCGGCCGGAGAGGAAGAAGGCACTATGGTACCGGCGTCAAGAGACACAGACAAATAATCCTCGAGAGCCTTACGTTCGGGAGCCGACAGAGAGTATAGTCTACCTCGAGGAGGAGTGGTCCCCGGAAGGAGATCAATACTACAATCATACGACCGGTGAGGAGGAAGGGAGTTGGCTCGGGACCGACTGAAGACCGTGCGCAGATCATGATATTCCTCCGGCACTCCTGTCAAATCGCCAGGTTCCTCCTGAGAAGTAGGGACAGAAGAAACGGGAGGGATGGCAGACATTAAACACTTCACATGACAAGAAACGTTCCAGGATAGGATAGAATTACTAGACCAATTAATAGAAGGATTATGACATACTAGCCAGGGATGACCCAAAACAACAGGTGTAAACGGTGAACGGAAAATCAAAAAAGAAATAGTCTCACTGTGGTTACCAGATACTGTGAGGGTTAAAGGTAGTGTCTCAAATCTGATACTGGGAAGATGACTACCATCTAAGGCGAACATGGGCGTAGGCTTCTCTAACTCTCTGAAAGGAATGTCATGTTTCCGAACCCATGCTTCGTCCATGAAACAACCCTCAGCCCCAGAGTCTATCAAGGCACTACATGTAGCACCCGAACCGGTCCAGCGTAGATGGACCGACAAAATAGTACAGGATCTTGATGGAGAGACTTGAGTAGTTGCGCTCACCTGTAGCCCTCCGCTTACAGATGAGCTCTGGCTTTACTGGACATGAATTAACAAAATGTCCAGCAACTCCGCAATAGAGGCACAGGCGGTTGGTGATCCTCCGTTCCCTCTCCTTAGTCGAGATGCGAATCCCTCCCAGCTGCATGGGCTCAGTCTCTGAGCCAGAGGAGGGAGATGGTTGCGATGCGGAGCAGGGAAACACCGTTGATGCGAGCTCTCTTCCACGAGCCCGGTGACGAAGATCTACCCGTCGTTCTATGCGGATGGCGAGAGCAATCAAAGAGTCCACATCTGAAGGAACCTCCCGGGAGAGAATCTCATCCTTAACCACTGCGTGGAGTCCCTCCAGAAAACG
>NC_060177.1:10605111-10607611 GCF_021184085.1 Oncorhynchus gorbuscha
TTTTTCGATCACAGAAGTCAACAAATGAGGGTGCCTGGGGACATGCAGGGCCTGGGTTTACCTCCACATCACCCGCGGAACAGAGAAGGAGTAGTATGAGGGTGCGGCTAAAGGCTATCAAACTGGTCCCCCTAGAGCGTTGGGGACAGAGAATAAGAGGAGCGGGTTTCTGGGCATGGTAGAATATATTCAGGGCATAATGCGCAGACAGGGGTATGGTGGGGTGCGGGTACAGCGTAGGTAAGCCCAGGCACTGGGTGATGATGAGAGAGGTTGTATCTCTGGACATGCTGGTTGTAAATGGGTGAGGTCACCGCATATGTGGGAGATGGGACAAAGGAGGTATCAGGGGTATGAGGAGTGGGACTAGGGGCTCCATTGTGAACTAAAACAATGATAACTAACCTGAGCAACGGTAACAAGGCATATTGACATTTGAGAGAGACATACAGCGAGGCATACAGTAATCACAGGTGTTGAATTGGGAAAGCTAGCTAAAACAGTAAGTGAGACAACAGCTAATCAGCTAGCAGAACAACAGCAGGTAAAGTGGCGTTGACTAGGCAACGGGGCAGACAGATAAAACAAACAAGCAGAATGGAGTACCGTGATTAATGGACAGTCCAGCGTGCATCAGCTATGTAGCCAAGTGATCAGTGTCCAGGGGGCAGCGGTGGATGGGGCAGGGGAGCTGGACTGGCGAGTGTTATCCAGGTTAAAAAACTAACAATGACTAAATAGCTTGTAGCTAGTTAGCTGGTTAGCTTCTGGAGGTTCTTGAGTGTGTTCTAAAAATAAAAATAATAGCGATTCCGTATCACATTGGGTGAGGCAGGTTTCCGGAAGGTATAAACACATTTTTTTTAAATCGGGAAGAGATAGAAAGTACATATGGGCCACTGAGAGTTTGGGATCGCGGCGATGCAGACGGTTAGCAGGCCTGTGCTAACAAGCTAACCGTTAGCAGGCCGGGGTAAACAAGGTAGCAGTTAGCGGACCTGGGCTAAACAAGCTAGCAGTTAGCAGGCCGAATTAGCAAGCAAGGAGATAGCGAGGGCTAGAGAATTAGCCTTTGGGGGACGTCGCGATGGGGTGAGTCTGTTTATTCCTCTTCATGCGGTGACATCGATAGACCGGTTGTGGGTCCGGGTATTGTAGCCCAGGAGTATGCTACGGTGGCAGCACAGGGGCTCTGGCCGGGCTAGCTTCAAGCTACGTGGGTGGAAACGCTAGCCAGGAGTAATCAACCAGGGTTGCGGTTTAGCTCGAACATAGCTAGTTGTGAAGATCCAGCTGAGCAATGTTCCGTTTGCGGTGGGAATCCGGGGATAAAAAATAAATAGGTCCGTTATGCTCTGGTTAGCGTCGCGTTGTTCGAACTGGCGAGAGCTTTCCGAGCTAAAGGTTAGCTGATGACCGGTTAGCTGAAGACCGCTAGCATAGCTGGTGGTTAGCTGGCTAGCTTCAGTTGAGGGGTTCCGGTTCCGAAGTAAATATAAATACTTTAGGAAAAAGTAGCTACATTGGGTGAGGCGGGTTGCAGGAGAGTATTTGGAAGCTTAGGTTTAGCAAAATGTTTTTAAAGATATGCGAAGAAAAATATGTAAAACGAAAAAGACAGGCTATATACAGTATACTGTATATACAGGCTATATACAGGGGACACGATACGACAGGACGACTTTCTGCTACGCCATCTTGGAATTCTTCATATATATATATAGTGATCAGATACAGACAACCTGTCTAACCTTCCAACCCTACTACAGTATTGCTCAGATACATACAACCTGTCTAACCTTCCAACCCTACTACAGTATTGCTCAGATACATACAACCTGTCTAACCTTCCAACCCTACTACAGTATTGCTCAGATACATACAACCTGTCTAACCTTCCAACCCTACTACAGTATTGCTCAGATACATACAACCTGTCTAACCTTCCAACCCTACTACAGTATTGCTCAGATACATACAACCTGTCTAACCTTCCAACCCTACTACAGTATTGCTCAGATACATACAACCTGTCTAACCTTCCAACCCTACTACAGTATTGCTCAGATACATACAACCCTAACCTTCCAACCCTACTACTACAGTCTACACAACCTTGCTGCACTGACACAACCTTCATTAACGTTTAACCATGTGTACTGCCTAACTTTTGCATTCCTTACTCTCCACACATCAGAAAGCTCAGTTAATAGACCAGACAGGCAAGTGTCTGACCGCAGGTGAGGTTCTTCAGCAGTAAAATCCACTGTACAGTTCCAGTCACCCCCTAAAACCATACACCCCTCTTGATGACACTGTCTTAAGGTTTCCTTTATTTGATCAAATACAGCAATACGCTCTGTACCCTCATTAGGAGCAGAAACATACAAAAACAACACAAAAAACCATAACATCCACCTTGACCAATAAAACCCAACCCTTGACATTCTCTGTTGTAGATACCACAGTCACCCCTAAGCCTGAGGAAAACAAGATGGCC
>NC_060177.1:10611622-10625012 GCF_021184085.1 Oncorhynchus gorbuscha
AGAGAGAGAGACTACACAGATTGGTAGTGGATGCAGAGAGACACACACAGACACACACACACACACAGACAGAGAAAGAGACTACACAGATTGCAGGTAGTGGATGCACACACGCACAGTACAGAGAGAGAGACTACACAGGTTGTTAGTGGATGCAGAGAGACACACACACAGACAGAGAGACTACACAGATTGATAGTGGATGCAGAGACACACACAGACAGAGAGAGAGACTACACAGGTTGTTAGTGGATGCAGAGAGACACACACACAGACAAGAGAGAGACTACAGATTGATAGTGGATGCAGAGAGACACACACAGACACACACACACACACACACACACACACACACACACACACACACACACACACACACACACACACACACACACACACACACACACACACACACACACACACACACACACACACACACACACACACACACACACACACACACACACACACAGAAACAGAGAGAGACTACCAGGTTGTTAGTGGACTCAGAGACACACAAAGACACACACACACACACACACACACAGGCAAGAGAGAGAGAGACTACACAGATTGGTAGTGGATGCAGAGAGACACACACAGACACACACACACACACACAGACAGAGAGAGAGACTACACAGATTGGTAGTGGATGCAGAGAGACACACACACAAGACAGAGAAGACTACACAGGTTGTTAGTGGATACAGAGAACACACAAAGACAGAGAGAGAGACTACACAGATTGATAGTGGATGCAGAGAGACACACACACAGACAGAGAGAGAGACTACACAGGTTGTTGGTGGATGCAGAGAGACACACACACAGACAGAGAAGACTACACAGATTGATAGTGGATGCAGAGACACACACACACACACACACACACACACACACACACACACACACACACACACACACACACACACACACACACACACACACACACACACACACACACACACACACACACACACACACACACACACAGAAACAGAGAGAGACTACATGTTGGTAGTGGACTCAGAGAGATATAGACACACACACCTGCAGACACACACACAGACAGAGAGAGAGACTACACAGATTGGTAGTGGACTCAGAGAGACACACACAGACACACACACACACACACAGGCAGAGAGAGAGACTACACAGATTGGTAGTGGACTCAGAGAGACACACACAGACACACACACACAGGCAGAGAGAGAGACTACAGATTGGTAGTGGACTCAGAGACACACACAGACACACACACACACACACAGACAGAGAGAGACTACACAGATTGGTAGTGGACTCATAGAGACACACACAGACACACACACACACACAGGCAGAGAGAGAGACTACACAGATTGGTAGTGGATGCAGAGAGACACACACAGACACACACACACACACAGACAGAGAGAGACTACACAGATTGGTAGTGGATGCAGAGAGACACACACACAGACAGAGAGAGACTACACAGGTTGTTAGTGGATGCAGAGAGACACACACACAGACAGAGAGAGAGACTACACAGATTGATAGTGGATGCAGAGACACACACACAGACAGAGAGAGAGACTACACAGGTTGTTAGTGGATGCAGAGAGACACACACACAGACAGAGAGAGAGACTACACAGATTGATAGTGGATGCAGAGAGACACACACAGACACAGACACACACACACACACACACACACACACACACACACACACACACACACACACACACACACACACACACACACACACACACACACACACACACACACACACACACACACACACACACACACACACACACACACACACACACACACACAGAAACAGAGAGAGACTACAGGTTGTTAGTGGACTCAGAGAGACACACAGACACACACACACACACACACACACACACAGGCAGAGAGAGAGAGACTACACAGATTGGTAGTGGATGCAGAGAGACACACACAGACACACACACACACACACACACACAGACAGAGAGAGAGACTACACAGATTGGTAGTGGATGCAGAGAGACACACACACAGACAGAGAGAGAGACTACACAGGTTGTTAGTGGATGCAGAGAGACACACACACAGACAGAGAGAGAGACTACACAGATTGATAGTGGATGCAGAGAGACACACACACAGACAGAGAGAGAGACTACACAGGTTGTTAGTGGATGCAGAGAGACACACACACAGACAGAGAGAGAGACTACACAGATTGATAGTGGATGCAGAGAGACACACACAGACACACACACACACACACACACACACACACACACACACACACACACACACACACACACACACACACACACACACACACACACACACACACACACACACACACACACACACACACACACACACACACACACACACACACACACACACACACACACAGAAACAGAGAGAGACTACAGGTTGTTAGTGGACTCAGAGAGACACACAGACACACACACACACACACAGGCAGAGAGAGAGAGACTACACAGATTGGTAGTGGACTCAGAGAGACACACACACACACACAGGCAGAGAGAGAGAGACTACACAGATTGGTAGTGGACTCAGAGAGAGAGAGAGACTACACAGATTGGTAGTGGACTCAGAAAGACACACACACACACAGGCAGAGAGAGAGAGACTACACAGATTGGTAGTGGACTCAGAGAGACACACACACACACACACACAGGCAGAGAGAGAGAGACTACACAGATTGGTAGTGGACTCAGAGAGACACACACAGACACACACACACACAGGCAGAGAGAGAGACTACACAGATTGGTAGTGGACTCAGAGAGACAGACACACACACACACACATGCACCCTTCACCACACACACTATTCACTTCCTTCTCCCATCATTGTTTCAGCATCTGATCCAACAAACTGTCCACATCATGGCACCACATCTTATGAGTCAACAATAACCCCAGTAACCCAAAGCCCCGTCTCCTGACCATGTGGTCATATTAATAAAACCCATATCATCAAGTCACACCCTTGCCTTCCACGAACCCTATAACCCAAGGGACAGTGTGATACAGTAGTTTATGGTGGCTGTTTGTCTTAGCATATGACATCACCCCTGCCCAGCAAATATTCTTAATATCATTGGCAGTCATTTGAATAGCAGAGGCATTGTAGTCATTTCAAGCGTGTTAGCTACTCCCTGGCCTGAGATTACCCCGAAAGGACTCTGAGGGAGGAACATATACTGTATTGTGGGATATGGGCATTCCCATTGGTTACATGCTGCTCTGGCGCCATCTATTGTTTGTGGAATGGAACTTCAGGTTCAACCATAAACTCTGCATGACATTTCACATTTGAAATCAAATCAAATTTTAGTTGTCACATGCACCAAATACAACAGGTGTAGGTAGACCTTACAGTGAAATGCTTACAAGCCCTTAACCAACAATGTACTTATAAGAAAAACAAGTGTTAAGAAATATTTACTAAAATAAACTTAAAAATAAGAAAATAGAAAAATAATAAATAATTTAATTAAGAGCAACTATAACATAACAGTAGTGTGGCTATATACAGGGGGGTACTGGTACAGAGTCAATGTGCGGGGGCACAGGTTAGTCCAGGTAATTAATAGTAAAAGTATAGTGCAAATAGTCTGGTTAACCATTTGATTAGCTGTTCAGGAGTCTTATGGCTTGGGGTAGAAGCTGGTAAGAATCCTTTTGGACCTAGACTTGATGCTCTGGTACCGCTTGCCATGCTGGGCCGTACGGACTATCATCTGTGGTGTCTTGAGCGTCATTTAGCAGACACTCTTATCCAATACTTTTTTCATACTGGACCCCTTGGGGATAGAACCCAGTTGCTGAAAATACCATGCTCTACCAACTGAGCTACACGGGACCTCAGAGTCGTATTCACTAGTTTCTAGTTTCACTATCACCAAACGGAAGCAAGCTGACAAACAGAGAGAGACTGACCTGAACTTGTCCAATAAAGAGGGCAAGATGTTTAGCTACGGTGTGTTTACTAATGAATATGACCGCTGAGCAGGAGTAGATGTTTAGCTACGGTGTGTTTACTAATGAATATGACCGCTGAGCAGGACTAGTAGATGTTTACTACGGTGTGTTTACTAATGAATATGACCGCTGAGCAGGAGTAGATGTTTAGCTACGGTGTGTTTACTAATGAATATGACCGCTGAGCAGGAGTAGATGTTTAGCTACGGTGTGTTTACTAATGAATATGACCGCTGAGCAGGAGTAGATGTTTACGGTGTGTTTACTAATGAATATGACCGCTGAGCAGGAGTAGATGTTTAGCTAATGAATATGACCGCTGAGCAGGAGTAGATGTTTAGCTACGGTGTGTTTACTAATGAATATGACCGCTGAGCAGGAGTAGATGTTTAGCTACGGTGTGTTTACTAATGAATATGACCGCTGAGCAGGAGTAGATGTTTAGCTACGGTGTGTTTACTAATGAATATGACCGCTGAGCAGGAGTAGATGTTTAGCTACGGTGTGTTTACTAATGAATATGACCGCTGAGCAGGAGTAGATGTTTAGCTACGGTGTGTTTACTAATGAATATGACCGCTGAGCAGGAGTAGATGTTTAGCTACGGTGTGTTTACTAATGAATATGACCGCTGAGCAGGAGTAGATGTTTAGCTACGGTGTGTTTACTAATGAATATGACCGCTGAGCAGGAGTAGATGTTTAGCTACGGTGTATGACCGCTTAGATGTTTAGCTAACTAATGAATATGACCGCTGAGCAGGAGTAGATGTTTAGCTTGTGTTTACTAATGAATATGACCGCTGAGCAGGAGTAGATGTTTAGCTACGGTGTGTTTACTAATGAATATGACCGCTGAGCAGGAGTAGATGTTTAGCTACGCTAATGAATATGACCGCTGAGCAGGAGTAGTGTTTACTACGGTGTGTTTATAATGAATATGACCGCTGAGCAGGAGTAGATGTTTAGCTACGGTGTGTTTACTAATGAATATGACCGCTGAGCAGGAGTAGATGTTTAGCTACGGTGTGTTTACTAATGAATATGACCGCTGAGCAGGAGTAGATGTTTAGCTACGGTGTGTTTACTAATGAATATGACCGCTGAGCAGGAGTAGATGTTTAGCTACGGTGTGTTTACTAATGAATATGACCGCTGAGCAGGAGTAGATGTTTAGCTACGGTGTGTTTACTAATGAATATGACCGCTGAGCAGGAGTAGATGTTTAGCTAGGTGTGTTTACTAATGAATATGATGTTGTTTAGCTACGGTGTGTTTACTAATGAATATGACCGCTGAGCAGGAGTAGATGTTTAGCTACGGTGTGTTTACTAATGAATATGACCGCTGAGCAGGAGTAGATGTTTAGCTACGGTGTGTTTACTAATGAATATGACCGCTGAGCAGGAGTAGATGTTTAGCTACGGTGTGTTTACTAATGAATATGACCGCTGAGCAGGAGTAGATGTTTAGCTACGGTGTGTTTACTAATGAATATGACCGCTGAGCAGGAGTAGATGTTTAGCTACGGTGTGTTTACTAATGAATATGACCGCTGAGCAGGAGCAGCAGGAGTAGATGTTTAGCTACGTGTGTTTACTAATGAATATGACCGCTGAGCAGGAGTAGATGTTTAGCTACGGTGTGTTTACTAATGAATATGACCGCTGAGCAGGAGTAGATGTTTAGCTATGACTAATGAATATGACGCTGAGCAGGAGTAGATGTTTAGCTACGGTGTGTTTACTAATGAATATGACCGCTGAGCAGGAGTAGATGTTTAGCTACGGTGTGTTTACTAATGAATATGACCGCTGAGCAGGAGTAGATGTTTAGCTACGGTGTGTTTACTAATGAATATGACCGCTGAGCAGGAGTAGATGTTTAGCTACGGTGTGTTTACTAATGAATATGACCGCTGAGCAGGAGTAGATGTTTAGCTACGGTGTGTTTACTAATGAATATGACCGCTGAGCAGGAGTAGATGTTTAGCTACGGTGTGTTTACTAATGAATATGACCGCTGAGCAGGAGTAGATGTTTAGCTACGGTGTGTTTACTAATGAATATGACCGCTGAGCAGGAGTAGATGTTTAGCTACGGTGTGTTTACTAATGAATATGACCACTGAGCAGGAGTAGATGTTTAGTCCATGTGTTTACTAATGAATATGACTGAGCAGGAGTAGATGTTTAGCTACGGTGTGTTTACTAATGAATATGACCGCTGAGCAGGAGTAGATGTTTTGCCTGTTTTACTAATGAATATGACCGCTGAGCAGGAGTAGATGTTTAGTCCATCTCAGTGCTGGACAGCCTCTGTAAACATGTCCTTTCTGATGGATTAACTGTGTGTCTGTCTGTGTGTCTTCCAGGAACAACTGGATCAACGTGGGCTTCTGCTACCCACCAGGCACCACCTTCACCATCATCTCAGACATCCACAACCGGCTGACCAAGCAGACAAGGAAGACCAGTGTGTTCATGAGGACCACACAGAGAGACAAGATCAACCAGTCTCACCTGTCCCGAGGCTATTACTACTGGGAGGAAGATACCGGGTGAGGAGGGTGGGAGGCAGGGAGGGAGGGGGGAGAGAAGAGAGAGGGTAAAGAGGGAGGGAGAGATGGGAGAGAGAGGGTGAGGAGGGAGAGATCAGGGGGAGAGAGGAGAATGTGTAGTAGATGAGTACAGTAGGTAGTCTCCCCTGTCTCCTCTCAGTCTGCTGTTTGTCCCAGTGAATCCTTATTAACTCTTAGTCTCCTCTGTCTCTCTCTCAGCCTGCTGTTTCTCCCAGTGAATCCTTATTAACTCTTAGTCTCCCTGTCTCCTCTCAGTCTGCTGTTTCTCCCAGTGAATCCTTATTAACTCTTAGTCTCCTCTGTCTCCCTCTCAGTCTGCTGTTTGTCCCAGTGAATCCTTATTAACTCTTAGTCTCCCCTGTCTCTCTCAGCCTGCTGTTTCTCCCAGTGAATCCTTATTAACTCTTAGTCTCCTCTGTCTCTCTCTCAGCCTGCTGTTTGTCCCAGTGAATCCTTATTAACTCTTAGTCTCCTCTGTCTCCCTCTCAGTCTGCTGTTTCTCCCAGTGAATCCTTATTAACTCTTAGTCTCCCCTGTCTCCCTCTCAGCCTGCTGTTTCTCCCAGTGAATCCTTATTAACTCTTAGTCTCCTCTGTCTCTCTCTCAGTCTGCTGTTTCTCCCAGTGAATCCTTATTAACTCTTAGTCTCCTCTGTCTCCCTCTCAGCCTGCTGTTTCTCCCAGTGAATCCTTATTAACTCTTAGTCTCCTCTGTCTCCCTCTCAGTCTGCTGTTTCTCCCAGTGAATCCTTATTAACTCTTAGTCTCCTCTGTCTCCCTCTCAGCCTGCTGTTTCTCCCAGTGAATCCTTATTAACTCTTAGTCTCCTCTGTCTCCCTCTCAGCCTGCTGTTTGTCCCAGTGAATCCTTATTAACTCTTAGTCTCCTCTGTCTCCCTCTCAGCCTGCTGTTTCTCCCAGTGAATCCTTATTAACTCTTAGTCTCCTCTGTCTCCCTCTCAGCCTGCTGTTTCTCCCAGTGAATCCTTATTAACTCTTAGTCTCCCCTGTCTCCCTCTCAGCCTGCTGTTTGTCCCAGTGAATCCTTATTAACTCTTAGTCTCCTCTGTCTCCCTCTCAGTCTGCTGTTTCTCCCAGTGAATCCTTATTAACTCTTAGTCTCCTCTGTCTCTCTCTCAGGCTGCTGTTTGTCCCAGTGAATCCTTATTAACTCTTAGTCTCCTCTGTCTCCCTCTCAGTCTGCTGTTTCTCCCAGTGAATCCTCATTAACTCTTAGTCTCCTCTGTCTCCCTCTCAGCCTGCTGTTTGTCCCAGTGAATCCTTATTAACTCTTAGTCTCCTCTGTCTCCCTCTCAGCCTGCTGTTTGTCCCAGTGAATCCTTATTAACTCTTAGTCTCCTCTGTCTCCCTCTCAGTCTGCTGTTTCTCCCAGTGAATCCTCATTAACTCTTAGTCTCCTCTGTCTCTCTCTCAGCCTGCTGTTTGTCCCAGTGAATCCTTATTAACTCTTAGTCTCCTCTGTCTCTCTCTCAGCCTGCTGTTTGTCCCAGTGAATCCTTATTAACTCTTAGTCTCCTCTGTCTCCCTCTCAGCCTGCTGTTTGTCCCAGTGAATCCTTATTAACTCTTAGTCTCCTCTGTCTCTCTCTCAGCCTGCTGTTTCTCCCAGTGAATCCTTATTAACTCTTAGTCTCCTCTGTCTCCCTCTCAGCCTGCTGTTTCTCCCAGTGAATCCTTATTAACTCTTAGTCTCCTCTGTCTCTCTCTCAGGCTGCTGTTTGTCCCAGTGAATCCTTATTAACTCTTAGTCTCCTCTGTCTCCCTCTCAGTCTGCTGTTTCTCCCAGTGAATCCTCATTAACTCTTAGTCTCCTCTGTCTCTCTCTCAGCCTGCTGTTTGTCCCAGTGAATCCTTATTAACTCTTAGTCTCCTCTGTCTCCCTCTCAGTCTGCTGTTTGTCCCAGTGAATCCTCTCTTAGTCTCCTCTGTCTCCCTCTCAGCCTGCTGTTTGTCCCAGTGAATCCTTATTAACTCTTAGTCTCCTCTGTCTCTCTCTCAGCCTGCTGTTTCTCCCAGTGAATCCTTATTAACTCTTAGTCTCCTCTGTCTCCCTCTCAGCCTGCTGTTTCTCCCAGTGAATCCTTATTAACTCTTAGTCTCCTCTGTCTCTCTCTCAGGCTGCTGTTTGTCCCAGTGAATCCTTATTAACTCTTAGTCTCCTCTGTCTCCCTCTCAGTCTGCTGTTTCTCCCAGTGAATCCTCATTAACTCTTAGTCTCCTCTGTCTCTCTCTCAGCCTGCTGTTTGTCCCAGTGAATCCTTATTAACTCTTAGTCTCCTCTGTCTCCCTCTCAGCCTGCTGTTTGTCCCAGTGAATCCTTATTAACTCTTAGTCTCCTCTGTCTCCCTCTCAGTCTGCTGTTTCTCCCAGTGAATCCTCATTAACTCTTAGTCTCCTCTGTCTCTCTCTCAGCCTGCTGTTTGTCCCAGTGAATCCTTATTAACTCTTAGTCTCCTCTGTCTCTCTCTCAGCCTGCTGTTTCTCCCAGTGAATCCTTATTAACTCTTAGTCTCCTCTGTCTCCCTCTCAGCCTGCTGTTTCTCCCAGTGAATCCTTATTAACTCTTAGTCTCCTCTGTCTCCCTCTCAGTCTGCTGTTTCTCCCAGTGAATCCTTATTAACTCTTAGTCTCCCCTGTCTCCCTCTCAGTCTGCTGTTTCTCCCAGTGAATCCTTATTAACTCTTAGTCTCCTCTGTCTCTCTCTCAGCCTGCTGTTTGTCCCAGTGAATCCTTATTAACTCTTAGTCTCCTCTGTCTCCCTCTCAGTCTGCTGTTTCTCCCAGTGAATCCTTATTAACTCTTAGTCTCCCCTGTCTCCCTCTCAGCCTGCTGTTCCTCCGAGTGAAGGCCCACAATGAGAAGGAGGACTTTGCCTTCTGTTCAGTGAAGGGTTGTGAGAGGTTAAAATCACAGCCGTTATCCCTAAGGGCAGCGGCCCCAGTGACTGCATGACACAGGCCTACCCCTGCACGCAGAGATGCCCATCGTAGATGTGCCCATGCCAAGGAAACTGCCCAGCGCCAAGCTGGTGAGGACAGCCCTCAGTCTGTTGGTCACAAGTGGCACTGTGCATCGTTTTCTAAAATAGTTAATCAAACACTTATTTAAACTGTTTATTACTGAATCGTAGTATTCATAGTACTAGTACATAGTATTCTAATAACTCTAGTTCCTATTATTCATAGTATATTCACCGTGTTTGAAACCCTTTACAACCTCTCTATATAGTGTTACAGATACAGTCATCCAAAGAAAGAGAAGAAAGAGTCTTTGCATCTCATCAATAAATCTCTGCAGCAGTGTTGTGGACAGGATGGACATTTCTATACCAGTATCGGTCACTTAAGATCTCTCTCTCACTCTCGCTCTCTCTCTCTCTTTTCTCTCATCTATCTATCTATCTATCTATCTATCTATCTATCTATCTATCTATCTATCTATCTATCTATCTATCTATCTATCTATCTATCTATCTATCTATCTATCTATCTATCTATCTATCTATCTCTATCTCTCTCTCTCTCTCTCTCTCTCTCTCTCTCTCTCTCTCTCTCTCTCTCTCTCTCTCTCTCTCTCTCTCTCTCTCTCTCTCTCTCTCTCTCTCTCTCTCTCTCTCTCTCTCTCTCTCTCTCTCTCTCTCTCTCTCTCTCTCTCTCCTATCTCTTCTCTCTCTCTTTCTTCCTTCCTCTCCTCTCTCTTCTCTCTCTCTTTCTTCCTTCCTCTCCTCTCTCTTCTCTTTCTTTCTTCTTCTCCCCTCTCCTCTCTCTCTCTCTTTCTTTCTTCTTCTCCTCTCTCTCTCTCTCTCTCTCTCTCTCTCTCTCTCTCTCTCTCTCTCTCTCTTTCTTTCTTCTTCTTCTTCTTCTTCTCTCTCTCTCTCTCTCTCTCTCTCTCTCTCTCTCTCTCTCTCTCTCTCTCTCTCTCTCTATCCCTGGTTCTTCTCCTCTCTCTCTCTCTCTCTCTCTCTCTCTCTCTCTCTCTCTCTCTCTCTCTCTCTCTCTCTCTCTCTCTCTCTCTCTCTCTCTCTCTCTCTCTCTCTCTCTTTCCTCTACAGCGCACCACAGACCACTTCCTGGAGGTCAAGCTGAGTCCTACAACACACGCTTCTTCCACATCAAGGAGGACTTCGCCTACACAGAGGTGTGTGTGTTTGCTTTCTCTGTGTGTAAAAGTTATTCAATAATGTCATGATTGGTTGATTGGATATTGTGGTTGCCGGGCAGGTTAACGGCAGGAAGTTGTACCAGCCAGATGATGGGGTGCAGCTGACGGTGATGGACGGCCATGACGGGAGACTGGTGGAGAGCAAAGGCTTCAGGAACTCCATACTGCAGGGTGTACCTGCCCAGATAGAGAGCTATGTTAACAACCTGACAGACCAGTAAGAACACACACACACTAACTTTTTCATGTTAGAATGGGAAGACACTGAGTTAAACAAAGTTAACTCTCTCTTCTCCCTGCCTCCTCTTCTCCATCCCCCACCTCTCTTTCACTTCTGTCTCTTTCTCCCCCACTCTCTCTTTCTCTCTCTAGCTCTATCGTCATAATAACGTCTAAGGGTCGCCTGGTAACTCGGGGCCCCTGGACCAGAATACTGGAACTCCTCGGGCTGACAAGACCCTCAAGTTAAGAGGTAACTAACTAACTACTGTAGCTCCTTAGAGGTGACCAAACCCTCATGTTGAGAGGTAACTAACTAACTACCGTAGCTCCTTAGAGCTGACCAAACCCTCAAGTTAAGAGGTAACTAACTAACTACTGTAGCTCCTTAGAGCTGACCAAACCCTCAAGTTAAGAGGTAACTAACTAACTACTGTAGCTCCTTAGAGGTGACCAAACCCTCATGTTGGGGTAACTAACTAGACCCTCAGAGCTTAAGTTAAGAGGTAACTAACTAACTACTGTAGCTCCTTAGAGCTGACCAAACCCTCAAGTTAAGAGGTAACTAACTAACTACCGTAGCTCCTTAGAGGTGACCAAACCCTCAAGTTAAGAGGTAACTAACTAACTACTGTAGCTCCTTAGAGCTGACCAAACCCTCAAGTTAAGAGGTAACTAACTAACTACCGTAGCTCCTTAGAGGTGACCAAACCCTCAAGTTAAGAGGTAACTAACTATTCTACTGTAGCTCCTTAGAGCTGACCAAACCCTCAAGTTAAGAGGTAACTAACTAACTACTGTAGCTCCTTAGAGCTGACAAGACCCTCAAGTTAAGAGGTAACTAACTATTCTACTGTAGCTCCTTAGAGCTGACCAAACCCTCAAGTTAAGAGGTAACTAACTACTGTAGCTCCTTAGAGGTGACCAAACCCTCATGTTGAGAGGTAATAAACTAACTACCGTAGCTCCTTAGAGCTGACCAAACCCTCATGTTGAGAGGTAACTAACTAACTACTGTAGCTCCTTAGAGCTGACCAAACCCTCATGTTGAGAGGTAACTAACTAACTACTGTAGCTCCTTAGAGCTGACCAAACTCTCATGTTGAGAGGTAACTAACTAACTACTGTAGCTCCTTAGAGCTGACCAAACCCTCATGTTGAGAGGTAACTAACTACTGTAGCTCCTTAGAGCTGACCAAACCCTCATGTTGAGAGGTAACTAACTACTGTAGGTCCTTAGAGCTGACCAAACCCTCATGTTGAGAGGTAACGAACTACTGTAGCTCCTTAGAGCTGACCAAACCCTCATGTTGAGAGGTAACTAACTAACTACTGTAGCTCCTTAGAGCTGACCAAACCCTCATGTTGAGAGGTAACTAACTACTGTAGCTCCTTAGAGCTGACCAAACCCTCATGTTGAGAGGTAACTAACTAACTAACTAACTACTGTAGCTCCTTAAAGCTGACCAAACCCTCAAGTTAAGAGGTAACTAACTAACTACCGTAGCTCCTTAGAGCTGACAAGACCCTCAAGTTAAGAGGTAACTAACTAACTACTGTAGCTCCTTAGAGCTGACCAAACCCTCATGTTGAGAGGTAACTAACTAACTACTGTAGCTCCTTATAGCTGACTAAACCCTCATGTTGAGAGGTAACTAACTAAGCTAACTACTGTTGAGCTCCTTACTGAGCTGACTGAAAACCCTCATGTTGAGAGGTAACTAACTACTGTAGCTCCTTAGAGCTGACCAAACCCTCATGTTGAGAGGTAACTAACTACTGTAGCTCCTTAGAGCTGACTAAACCCTCATGTTGAGAGGTAACTAACTAACTACTGTAGCTCCTTAGAGCTGACCAAACCCTCATGTTGAGAGGTAACTAACTACTGTAGCTCCTTAGAGCTGACCAAACCCTCATGTTGAGAGGTAACTAACTAACTAACTAACTACTGTAGCTCCTTAAAGCTGACCAAACCCTCAAGTTAAGAGGTAACTAACTAACTACCGTAGCTCCTTAGAGCTGACAAGACCCTCAAGTTAAGAGGTAACTAACTAACTACTGTAGCTCCTTAGAGCTGACCAAACCCTCATGTTGAGAGGTAACTAACTACTGTAGCTCCTTAGAGCTGACCAAACCCTCATGTTGAGAGGTAACTAACTAACTAACTACTGTAGCTCCTTAGAGCTGACTAAACCTCATGTTGAGAGGTAACTAACTAACTACTGTAGCTCCTTAGAGCTGACTAAACCCTCATGTTGAGAGGTAACTAACTAACTACTAACTAACTACTGTAGCTCCTTAGAGCTGACCAAGCCCTAGCTGACCAAACCCTCATGTTGAAGGTAACTTAGCTCCTTAGCTGACCAAACCCTCATGTTGAGAGGTAACTAACTAAC
>NC_060177.1:10625112-10675112 GCF_021184085.1 Oncorhynchus gorbuscha
AACATCAACATCCATATAATACATATAACATCAACATCCATATAATACATATAACATCAACATCCATATAATACATATAACATCAACATCCATATAATACATATAACATCAACATCCATATAATACATATAACATCAACATCAACATCCAATATAATACATATAACATAACATCAACATCCATATAATACATATAACATCAACATCAACATCCATATAATACATATAACATCAACATCAACATCCATATAATACATATAACATCAACATCCATATAATACATATAACATCAACATCAACATCCATATAATACATATAACATCAACATCAACATCCATAAATACATATAACATCAACATCAACATCCATATAATACATATAACATCAACATCAACATCCATATAATACATATAACATCAACATCAACATCCATATAATACATATAACATCAACATCCATATATAATACATATAACATCAACATCCATATATAATACATATAACATCAACATCAACATCCATATAATACACATCAACATCCATATAATACATATAACATCAACATCAACATCCATATAATACATATAACATCAACATCAACATCCATATAATACATATAACATCAACATCAACATCCATATAATACATATAACATCAACATCAACATCAACATCCATAATACATATAACATCAACATCAACATCCATATAATACATATAACATCAACATCCATATAATACATATAACATCAACATCCATATAATACATATAACATCAACATCCATATAATACATATAACATCAACATCCATATAATACATATAACATCAACATCAATAATACATATAACATCAACATCAACATCCATATAATACATATAACATCAACATCCATATAATACATATAACATCAACATCCATATAATACATATAACATCAACATCAACATCCATATAATACATATAACATCAACATCCATATAATACATATAACATCAACATCCATATAATACATATAACATCAACATCCATATAATACATATAACATCAACATCCATATAATACATATAACATCAACATCAACATCCATATAATACATATAACATCAACATCCAACATCAACATCCATATAATACATATAACATCAACATCCATATAATACATATAACATCAACATCAACATCCATATAATACATATAACATCAACATCCATATAATACATATAACATCAACATCCATATAATACATATAACATCAACATCCATATATACATATAACATACATATAACATCAACATCAACATCCATATAATACATATAACATCAACATCAACATCCATCCATAATACAACATCCATAACATCAACCATCAATAACATCCCATATAATACATATAACATCAACATCAACATCCATATAATACATATAACATCAACATCAACATCCATATAATACATATAACATCAACATCAACATATATAATACATATAACATCAACATCAACATCCATATAATACATATAACATCAACATCAACATCCATATAATACATATAACATCAACATCCATATAATACATATAACATCAACATCCATATAATATAACATCAACATCAACATCCATATAATACATATAACATCAACATCCATATAATACATATAACATCAACATCCATATAATACATATAACATCAACATCCATATAATACATATAACATCAACATCAACATCCATATAATACATATAACATCAACATCCATATAATACATCAACATCAACATCCATATAATACATATAACATCAACATCAACATCAACATCCATATAACATCAACATATAAATACATCAACATCAACATCCATATAATACATATAACATCAACATCCATATAATACATATAACATCAACATCAACATCCATATAATACATATAACATCAACATCCATATAATACATATAACATCAACATCCATATAATACATATAACATCAACATCAACATCCATATAATACATATAATCAACATCAATATAATACATCAACATCCATATATACATATAACATCAACATCAACATCCATATAATACATATAACATCAACATCCATATAATACATATAACATCAACATCCATATAATACATATAACATCAACATCAACATCCATATAATACATATAACATCAACATCCATATATAATACATATAACATCAACATCCATATAATACATATAACATCAACATCCATATAATACATATAACATCAACATCCATATAATACATATAACATCAACATCCATCCATAAATACATATAACATCAACATCCATATAATACATATAACATCAACATCCATATAATATAACATCAACATCCAATATCAATAACATCAACATCCATATAATACATATAACATCAACATCCATATAATACATATAACATCAACATCAACATCCATATAATACATATAACATCAACATCCAACATATAACATCAACATCAACATCCATATAATACATATAACATCAACATCAACATCCATATAATACATATAACATCAATATAATACATATAACATCAACATCCATATAATACATATAACATCAACATCCATATAATACATATAACATCAACATCCATATATACATATAACATCAACATCCATATAATACATATAACATCAACATCCATATAATACATATAACATCAACATCCATATAATACATATAACATATAACATCAACATCCATATAATACATATAACATCAACATCCATATAATACATATAACATCAACATCAACATATAAATACATATAACATCAACATCCATATAATACATATAACATCAACATCAACATCCATATAATACATATAACATCAACATCATATAATACATATAACATCAACATCATATATACATATAACATCAACATCCATATATCATCCATAACATCAACATCAACATCCATATAATACATATAACATCAACATCAACATCCATATAATACATCATCAACATCCATATAATACATATAACATCAACATCATCCATAAATACATATAACCATATAATACATATAACATCAACATCCATATAATACATATAACATCAACATCAACATCCATAATACATATAACATCAACATCCATATAATACATATAACATCAACATCAACATCCATATAATACATATAACATCAACATCCATATAATACATATAACATCAACATCAACATCCATATAATACATATAACATCAACATCCATATAATACATATAACAACATCCATCAACATCCATATAATACATATAACATCAACATCAACATCCATATAATATATATAACATCAACATCCATATAATACATATAACATCAACATCCATATAATACATATAACATCAACATCAACATCCATATAATACATATAACATCAACATCAACATCCATATAATACATATAACATCAACATCAACATCATCAACATCATAAATACATATAACATCAACATCCAATAATACATAACATATAAATACATATAACATCAACATCAACATCCATATAATACATATAAACATCAACATCCATATAATACATATAACATCAACATCAACATCCATATAATACATATAACATCAACATCATCCATATAATACATATAACATCATATATATATAACATCAACATCCATATAATACATATAACATCAACATCCATATAATACATATAACATCAACATCCATATAATACATATAACATCAACATCCATATAATACATATAACATCAACATCAACATCCATATAATACATATAACATCAACATCAACATCCATATAATACATATAACATCAACATCCATATAATACATATAACATCAACATATAATACAACATCCATATAATACATATAACATCAACATCAACATCCATATAATACATATAACATCAACATCCATATAATACATATAACATCAACATCAACATCCATATAATACATATAACATCAACATCATCCATATCCATATAATAACATATATAATACATCAACATCAACATCCATATAATACATATAACATCAACATCCATATAATACATATAACATCAACATCCATATAATACATATAACATCAACATCAACATCCATATATACATATCAACATCAACATCCATATAATACATATAACATCAACATCCATATAATACATATAACATCAACATCAACATCCATATAATACATATAACATCAACATCAACATCCATATAATACATATAACATCAACATCCATATAATACATATAACATCAACATCCATATAATACATATAACATCAACATCAACATCCATATAATACATATAACATCAACATCATATAATACATATAACATATAACATCCATATAATACATATAACATCAACATCAACATATAATACATATAACATCAACATCAACATCCATAATACATATAACATCAACATCCATATAATACATATAACATCAACATCCATATAATACATATAACATCAACATCCATATAATATAACATAACATATATAATACATCAAACATCCATATAATACATATAACATCAACATCCATATACATATAACATCAACATCCATATATACATATAACATCAACATCAACATCAAATACATCAACATCCATATAATACATATAACATCAACATCAACATCCATATATACATATAACATCAACATCCATATAATACATATAACATCAACATCCATATAATACATATAACATCAACATCAACATCCATATAATACATATAACATCAACATCAACATCCATATAATACATATAACATCAACATCCATAACATCAACATCAACATCCATATAATACATATAACATCAACATCAACATACATATAACATCAACATCCATAACATCAACATCAACATCCATATAATACATATAACATCAACATCCATATAATACATATAACATCAACATCAACATCCATATAATACATATAACATCAACATCATCAACATCCATATAATACATATAACATCAACATCAACATCCATATAATACATATAACATCAACATCCATATAATACATATAACATCAACATCCATATAATACATATAACATCAACATCCATATAATACATATAACATCAACATCCATATAATACATATAACATCAACATCCATATAATACATATAACATCATCAACATCCAACATCAACATCCATATAATACATATAACATCAACATCAACATCCATATAATACATATAACATCAACATCCATATAATACATATAACATCAACATCATAACATCAACATCCATATAATACATATAACATCAACATCAACATCCAACATCCATATAATACATCCATAAATACATATAACATCAACATCCATATAATACATATAACCATATAATACATATAACATCAACATCAACATATATACATATAACATCAACATCCATATAATACATATAACATCAACATCCATATAAATACATATAACATCAACATCCATATAATACATATAACATCAACATCCATATAATACATATAACATCAACATCAACATCCATATAATACATATAACATCAACATCCATATAATACATATAACATCAACATCAACATCCATATAATACATATAACATCAACATCCATATAATACATCCATATAATACATATAACATCAACATCAACATCCATATAATACATATAACATCAACATCCATATAATACATATAACATCAACATCCATATAATACATATAACATCAACATCCATATAATACATATAACATCAACATCCATAACATACAACATCAACATCAACATCCATATAATACATATAACATCAACATCAATATAATACATATAATCAACATATAACATCAACATCAACATCCATATAATACATATAACATCAACATCCATATAATACATATAACATCAACATCCATATAATACATATAACATCAACATCCATATAATACATATAACATCAACATCCATATAATACATATAACATCAACATCCATATAATACATATAACATCAACATCCATATAATACATATAACATCAACATCAACATATAATACATATAACATCAACATCAACATCCATATAATACATATAACATCAACATCAACATCCATATAATACATATAACATCAACATCCATATAATACATATAACATCAACATCCATATAATACATATAACATCAACATCCATATAAATACATATAACATCAACATCCATATAATACCATATAACATCAACATCCATATAATACATATAACATCAACATCAACATCCATATAATACATATAACATCAACATCAACATCCATATAATACATCAACATCAACAATATCAATAACATCAACATCCATATAATACATATAATAATACATCAACATCAACATCCATATAATACATATAACATCAACATCAACATCCATATAATACATATAACATCAACATCCATATAATACATATAACATCAACATCCATATAATACATATAACATCAACATCCATATAATACATATAACATCAACATCAACATCCATATAATACATATAACATCAACATCCATATAATACATATAACATCAACATCCATATAATACATATAACATCAACATCAACATATATAATACATATCAACATCCAATAATACATCAACATCCATATAATACATCAACATCAACATCAACATCAACATCCATATAATACATATAACATCAACATCAACATCCATATAATACATATAACATCAACATCAACATCCATATAATACATATAACATCAACATCCATATAATACATCAACATCAACATCCATATAATACATATAACATCAACATCCATATAATACATATAACATCAACATCCATATAATACATATAACATCAACATCAACATCAACATATAATACATATAACATCAACATCCATATAATACATACATATAACATCAACATCAACATCCATATAATACATATAACATCAACATCCATATAATACATATAACATCAACATCCATATAACATCAACATATATCATCAACATCAACATCCATATAATATAACATATAACATCAACATCAACATCCATATAATACATATAACATCAACATCAACATCCATATAATACATATAACATCAACATCAACATCCATATCCATATAATATATAACATCAACATCCATATAATACATATAACATCAACATCAACATCCATATATACATATAACATCAACATCCATATAATACATATAACATCAACATCCATATAATACATATAACATCAACATCCATATAATACAATAACATCCATCAACATAATACATATAACATCAACATCCATATAATACATATAACATCAACATCAACATCCATATAATACATATAACATCAACATCCATATAATACATATAACATCAACATCAACATCATATAACATCAACATCCATATAATACATATAACATCAACATCAACATCCATATAATACATATAACATCAACATCAACATCCATATAATACATATAACATCAACATCAACATCCATATAATACATATAACATCAACATCCATATAATACATATAACATCAACATCAACATCCATATAATACATATAACATCAACATCAACATCCATATAATACATATAACATCAACATCAACATCCATATAATACATATAACATCATATAACATCAACATCCATATAATACATATAACATCAATATAACATCAACATCCATCCATAATACATATAACATCAACATCCATATAATACATATAATAATACATATAACATCAACATCCATATAATACATATAACATCAACATCCATATAATACATATAACATCAACATCCATATAATACATATAACATCAACATCCATATAATACATATAACATCAACATCCATATATACATATAACATCAACATCAACATCCATATAATACATATAACATCAACATCAACATCCATATAATACATATAACATCAACATCAACATATAATACATATAACATCAACATCAACATCCATATAATACATATAACATCAACATCCATATAATACATATAACATCAACATCCATATAATACATCAACATCCATATAATACATATAACATCAACATCCATATAATACATATAACAACATCCATATAATACAATAACATCAACATCAACATCCACATATAACATCAACATCCATATAATACATATAACATCAACATCAACATCCATATAATACATATAACATCAACATCCATATAATACATATAACATCAACATCATATAATACATATATCAACATATAATACATATAACATCAACATCCATATAATACATATAACATCAACATCAACATCCATATAATACATATAACATCAACATCCATATAATACATATAACATCCATATAATACATATAACAACATCCATATAACATCAACATCCATATAATACATATAACATCAACATCAACATCCATATAATACAATAACATCAACATCCATATAATACATATAACATCAACATCCATATAATACATATAACATCAACATCCATATAATACATATAACATCAACATCCATATAATACATATAACATAACATCAACATCCATATAATACATATAACATCAACATCCATATAATACATATAACATCAACATCCATATAATACATATCATCAACATCCATATAATACATATAACATCAACATCAACATCCATATAATACATATAACATCAACATCCATATAATACATATAACATCAACATCATATAATACATAACCAACATCAACATAATACATATAACATCAACATCAACATCCATATAATACATATAACATATAATACATATAACATCAACATCCATATAATACATATAACATCAACATCCATATAATACATATAACATCAACATCAACATATAATACATATAAACATCAACATCCATATAATACATATAACATCAACATCCATATAATACATATCCATATAATACATATAACATCAACATCCATATAATACATATAACATCAACATCCATATAATACATATAACATCAACATCAACATCATATAATACAACAACATCAACATCCATATAATACATATAACATCAACATCAACATCCATATAATACATATAACATCAACATCAACATCCATATAATACATATAACATCAACATCCATATAATACATATATATATACATATAACATCAACATCAACATCAATAATACATATAACATCAACATCCATATAATACATATAACATCAACATCAACATCCATATAATACATATAACATCAACATCAACATCCATATAATACATATAACATCAACATCCATATAATACATATAACATCAACATCCATATATATACATATAACATCAACATCCATATAATACATACAACATCAACATCCATATAATACATATAACATCAACATCAACATCCATATAATACATATAACATCAACATCAAACATCCATATAATACATATAACATCAACATCATAATACATATAACATCAACATCCATATAATACATATAACATCAACATCAACATATATAATACATATAACATCAACATCCATATAATACATATAACATCAACATCAACATCCATATAATACATATAACATCAACATCCATATAATACATATAACATCAACATCAACATCCATATAATACATATAACATCAACATCCATATAATACATATAACATCAACATCAACATCCATATAATACATATAACATCAACATCAACATCCATATAATACATATAACATCAACATCCATATAATACATATAACATCAACATCAATATCCATATAATCAACATCAACATATAACATCATAACATCAACATCCATATAATACATATAACATCAACATCATATAATACATATAACATCAACATCCATATAATACATATAACATCAACATCCATATAATACATATAACATCAACATCAACATCCATATATACATATAACATCAACATCAACATCAACATATATAATACATATAACATCAACATCCATATAATACATATAACATCAACATCAACATATATAATACATATAACATCAACATCAACATCCATATAATACATATAACATCAACATCAACATCCATATAATACATATAACATCAACATCATCATATAACATCAACATCAACATATATAATACATATAACATCAACATCCATATAATACATATAACATCAACATCAACATCCATATAATACATATAACATCAACATCAACATCCATATAATACATATAACATCAACATCAACATCCATATAATACATATAACATCAACATATCCATATAATACATATAACATCAACATCAATAATACATATAACATCAACATCCATATAATACATATAACATCAACATCCATATAATACATATAACATCAACATCAACATCCATATATATACATATAACATCAACATCAACATCCATATAATACATATAACATCAACATCAACATCCATATAATACATATAACATCAACATCAACATCCATATAATACATATAACATCAACATCCATATAATACATATAACATCAACATCAACATCCATATAATACATATAACATCAACATCCATATAATACATATAACATCAACATCAACATCCATATATACATATAACATCAACATCAACATCCATATAATACATATAACATCAACATCAACATCCATATAATACATATAACATCAACATCAACATCCATATAATACATATAACATATAATATCAATAACATCAACATCCATATAATACATATAACATCAACATCATATAATACATATATAACATACATATAAATATAACATCAACATCCATATAATACATATAACATCAACATCCATATAATACATATAACATCAACATCAACATCCATATAATACATATAACATCAACATCAACATATAACCATCAACATAATAATACATATAACATCAACATCCATATAATACATATAAACATCAACATCCATATAATACATATAACATCAACATCCATATAATACATATAACATCAACATCAATAACATCCATATAATACATATAACATCAACATCAACATCCATATAATACATAACATCAACATCAACATCATCAACATCCATATAATACATATAACATCAACATCCATATAATACATATAACATCAACATCAACATAATACATATAACATCAACATCAACATCCATATAATACATATAACATCAACATCAACATCCATATAATACATATAACATCAACATCAACATCCATATAATACATATAACATCAACATCCATATAATACATATAACATCAACATCCATATAATACATATAACATCAACATCCATCCATATAATACATATAACATCAACATCAACATCCATATAATACATCAACATCAACATCCATATAATACATATAACATAACATCAACATCCATATAATACATATAACATCAACATCCATATAATACATATAAACATCAACATCAACATAAATACATATAACATCAACATCAACATCCATATAATACATATAACATCAACATCCATATAATACATATAACATCAACATCCATATAATACATATAACATCAACATCCATATAATACATATAACATCAACATCCATATAATACATATAACATCAACATCCATATAATACATATAACATCAACATCAATAACATCCATCAACATAATAATACATATAACATCAACATCAACATCCATATAATACATATAACATCAACATCAACATCCATATAATACATATAACATCAACATCCATATAATACATATAACATCAACATCAACATCCATATAATACATATAACATCAACATCAACATCCATATAATACATATAACATCAACATCCATATAAATACATATAACATCAACATCCATATAATACATATAACATCAACATCAACATCCATATAATACATATAACATCAACATCCATATAATACATATAACATCAACATCAACATCCATATAATACATATAACATCAACATCAACATCCAACATCCATATAATATATAACATATATACATCATAATCAACATCCATATAATACATATAACATCAACATCCATATAATACATATAACATCAACATCAACATCCATATAATACATATAACATCAACATCAACATCCATAAATACATATAACATCAACATCATATAATACATATAACATCAACATCCATATAATACATATAACATCAACATCAACATCAACATATAATACATATAACATCAACATCAACATCCATATAATATAACATCAACATCAACATCCATATAATACATATAACATCAACATCAACATCCATATATACATATAACATCAACATCCATATAATACATATAACATCAACATCAACATCCATATAATACATATAACATCAACATCAACATCCATATAATACATATAACATCAACATCAACATCCATATAATACATATAACATCAACATCCATATAATACATATAACATCAACATCCATATAATACATATAACATCAACATCCATATAATACATATAACATCAACATCAACATCCATAATACATATAACATCAACATCCATATAATACATATAACATCAACATCAACATCCATATAATACATATAACATCAACATCAACATCCATATAATACATATAACATCAACATCCATATAATACATATAACATCAACATCCATATAATACATCCATATAATACATATAACATCAACATCCATATAAACATCAACATATAACATCAAACATCAATAATACATCCAACATCCATAATACATATAACATCAACATCCATTTAATACATTACAGTCAATACAGTCCAAAAAAAAAATATTAGCTTACTGGAGCATAGCTACATCTATGGGCTTTTACGGTTTTCTGTCGTACATGATGTGCAGTAGCCTATCATAGGCTATGTATTGGATAATGACTCATTGGGCTCATAAAATATCTTTGGGTGGGAAATACCGGGTTACTAGGGAGAAAAGTGATTGTTCTTGGGATGGAATATTTGTAAAATACAGGGAAAATAGTCAATCCTAATCTGTAGTTTTTTCTTTAAATGTCTGGGGCTGCTGGTGAACTATGATCTGCAGGCATAATCCAAGTGACACTGTATTAGTGCACATGCCAGTCTTTAGGGTGTCTGTAGCTAGGTTTGAATCCAATTGGCTACAGATTTTCATGCGAATATTCTAAAATCTGCATATTAACAATATGAAAATGTTAGGGTTTCCACTAGGAAAATTTGGAGCCAGACAACATGACCAGGAATATTTTAATTTACCTGACAGTTGAGATGGCGCAGCCAGTGCCATCAATAACGGAGGGATGTTGGCCAAATGAAACACATTTACATGTCCTTCAAAACAGTTTATAATACTTTACAAAAACACTATTTATTGTGTTTGGGTGTGTCACATATGCAAAACTTGATAGCCTTTTTTAAAATTGTTTTTTAAGCTCCTTTCCTAAAACAATAATTGTCCACCTCATGGTTCAGCTGTCTGGGATTTGAGCACTAAATGCATCAAGGCATTGCATGCATAGTCCTATAGACTTACGTGTCCACTGTATGATATTAGTATAAACAAATATATAGTCTGTGTAAAGGAAAAGAAGCTTAGGCCTATCCCCAGAGAGATCGAGAGAGTGATATGCCGGTAGCATGCTGCAACACCAACATGCATTTCTTTATGCCAAGTGGCTACTGTGTATGCTATACTGTAACGGTTTTTCTCCTCTTCTGTGGAGGAGTAGGAAGGATCGGACCAATATGCAGCGTGGTAAGTGTTCGGCATTTTATTACACTGAACACTACAAAGTAAACAAAAAGAACAACCGAAACAGTTCCGTCTGGTAACTAATACAAAGACCCACAAATCATAGTGGGAAAACAGGCTGCCTAAGTATGGTTCTCAATCAGAGACAACGATAAACAGCTGCCTCTGATTGGGAACCATACCAGGACAAACACAGAAATACAAAAACATAGAACAACACAGAATACCCACACCAACTCACACCCTGACCAAACTAAAATAGAGACATAAAAAAGGAACTAAGGTCAGGACGTGACATATACAGATATTTTTAAATATATATTTTTGCTATACAGTTATAGACTTACAGGAGGTTAATTTGTTTATTTTAGATCAGAATATTTAGTATAAAGGTAAACATTATTTTGTTAGATTATAGGAGTAACTCTGGTAGGCCTGAAACAGTTCCTCACCTCAAGTTCAACTGTCTGAGTCAGTTGGAGCACCAGGGTGCACTGCCTTCATATCATACACCTGCAGCAGCTAAAGTTCAATAATAGCCACACCACACCAAACCTTCACAAAAGTTGCTACACTTTATTAAGATAATATCAAAAGTAAGTCAAGAAGTTGTTCATAGGGAATATATGAGCATGCTATTATATTGGCGGCAAACACAGCATTACAGTTGGAACTTAATTTGGGCAAAGAATGAAATAAAACAATTGCGAACTGGTTTAAACCTTTTGAACATGCTATTGCAATAATTACCAACAAAGGCAAGCGCCGACTGTACCCAACATATGACAGAAATAGGATAATGTTAATATATGTCAAATGGCAGCCAAGCATCTATCATCATAAACATTTATACTATATTGAAGCGTTAGGTTCTAGGTGCGTGAGGAATAGCTACTCGGACTGTAGAGGCAGAGCACGAGTTGAGCTTTCCTGTATAACTGGGCCCGCCGGCAGCTTATGTGCTCACATTATAATAGGACAACTTGTTAGAATGATGATCTGCAAAAGACAACACATTCAGTATCAGAAGTATGCGCTGTTCCTTATGTCTTAGAATCTGAAGACAGGTTAATTTACTCCTCCACTTTTGCATCAACCTTGGCAAGTTGAGACTAAGTCTGCGATGCGGTGCGTCTCCTCCTTTGACACAAATGAAAATGCCCAATAGAATAACAACCAGCAGCATCACCAGTAGAACTGAGAGGGTGGATAGGTGAACTCTCTCTGCCCCAGACTCCCAACTGACATCCAGCTTGTTGTCTAGACTGAGGTGAGAGGCAGTGCAGGTGTAGTTGTGTCTCTTCTTTAGCTCCTCAGTACTGACCTCCAGACTCTTCCTCAGCTGGTAGGTCCCGTCTCCACTAGGCAGAACCTCCCCCCCTGTCAGCTCCTGTTCTGCCACTGGCTGGCCGTCTCTCAGCAGGGTCATGTTGATGTGGCGGGGTAGAAACCAAACGCCAGGCAACTCACCTGAAACTCTCCAGAAACCTCTTTCTTTATCAACCTGAGTCTGGGAGGAACTTTACGCATCACAACGTTCTTCTCCCTCTTCAGGATTGTCTTCAGTGTTCTGATGCAAATGGGAAGGAAAACATTCCCAAAAAGTGTTCTAAGATATTCTCTCCTCACCCCATCATATCCTGGTCGTAGTTTCCCAGCATCGTATGTAAAATGTGTCATGTTGTAATATAACGTTTGATCTGTATAAATGGCATTGAAAGTGTCTTTTCCATGATCAGAGCAGGTTCACCGTTGTCCAACATCTCACAGCCAGACATTCTTTGCTGAACTTGAACACCTCCTGTGAGATTAAAGTGGTGCTTCAGGTGAAATGATCTGCCTTTCATGTGGTGGTACATAATTCCAAACACATAATCTCCGTCCTGAAATAATTCATCATGTATTTTTCCTGTTTGTTTAGGTCCCCTGTAGACAGGCTGTTTATCGTTGGAGTCATAGTAAGCCACATGGATGTCATCTAACATCACCACAACCGTAAACTCAGGGAAAGGCGTCTCCCCGATGATGTAATTTGCAAGTGCCCACAGAGAATGTGATCCTGAACCTGGGAGAGGAGTGATATTATACAGTTATGGACATTTCGAGAGCCTGGGACTATAAGGTTTTATCTGCTAAGATATTTGGCTTTCACTCATCATCACAAATTGTAATTAAGATAGTTAGTGCCTCCTAAAGACATGATTGAGAAAGAGGGTGGGCTATCAGCTGATCATTGATGTTGATGATTGATGTAAATATACTAGTTAGCAAACTCTATTTATTTTACACTGATTGTGATTGAACTTTCTTTCTGCCTCTCTCTGCTGTGAGTATCAGCCAATCAGACTGAATATTGATGATGGTGTAGGCAAAATCAAGGGTTATCAAGTGATAATGAAATGTTATGCTGCTGTGGCTGTACTGTTGATATTTGAACTAGGTAGTCAGCTACACACACTCGACCAGTGACCACATCTCTCAAGTCATGCATGTTTGGATACCGGGCTCACTCATTCTCTGTGCAGGGCAGACTGGAGGGGAAAAGGGCACAACTGGGCATGTGTGCAAGCTCTGTACAGAGCATATCAATAGGAGCAACCAATGGATGGGGTGGGGGGGGGGGTAGCGAAGTTGTTGACACAAGGTCTGAACAACAGTGACAAAACATTTCCACTAAAAAATAATATTTTGGGGGAAATTATACCACCACCCAAAAGGGCAGGAGACTTTGGACAATGGAAGGGGTAGAGCCCTATCTGTGCAGCTGCCTGGTGTCAGCTATTTTGATCTTGTACTCTTTTGAACTCAACAACATGAATTGGGGTATTTAGAGTACTCTCTAGGTAGAGAATATTGAACAGAGCAATGCTATGTCAATCACTCACTTTTGACAAAAATGCAGATAACCTATAATCCCAAACGTTTTGTTTAACATTTTTATAACACAACAAATCTTTCAATGAGTTGAGAAAAGTAGATAGTCCATCTTACCTGCGTTGACAATGGTGGAAAAGGAAAGAACAAACAAAAAGACAGACAGTTTGCACATGATTCAGAAATGTTCACTGCTTTTGCGGTAGCCTCACAAAACAGTTTCTAACTCTCGAGTCTGACACTTTCCCTTTCGCTTATCCTTCTTCTTCTGTAATATTATGCCCATCATTACATCCACAAACAAATGTTAGAGGTGCATGTTGCCACCTACTGTACTGGAGTGTGTAGTCAATCACAGTTTACAGACTAAATGAATAATGAAACAAACATTAAGTGAAACTTAATTCTCCTATCTAATCCTGTACTACTAAGAAAACTATTATAAATCCTCCCCATTCCCCAAATCCCTTTCACAACCCTTTCCAGCTTATGCAAGTCAACAATTATTAATCTTAGGTCTACTTAGGTCTTCATGTGAATAACAAAGTCACATTTTGTGAGTGTTTTTTATATTGCAGGGCAGCTCTAACCAACATCTCCAATCTCGTCTCATTGATTGGACTCCAGGTTAGCTGACTCCTGACTCCAATTTGTTTTTTGGAGAAGTCATTAGCCTCGGGGTTCACATACTTTTTCCAACCTACACTGTGAATGTTTAAATTATGTATTCAATATAGACAAGACAAATGCAATCATTTGTGTGTTAGTAGTTTAAGCACACTGTGTTTGTCTATTGCTGTGACTTAGAGGAAGATAAGATCACATTTTTAGACAAATGTATGTAGGTAATTCTAAAGGGTTCACATACTTTTTATTGCAACTATATGTGAGACTCAGCAAGTGTGGAGGGAGAGAGGGTGTGCTCTGTGTCCTAGGTTTTGCTTATGTCTACATCTTTTGTCTGTTATGCCCTGTTTTCAGTCAACCATGATCTCTACTGCTTGCTGATTGGCTCATGGTGTGAGCCATTTGTCAAAGGGGGATATGGTGGAGAACATTTCGGCCCAATGGTTTTGCCCAAATTTGAATCTGCACATCAAACAGTTCATTTACCGTTGTGCGACATGTTTGTTATATAACGTAGACAAGGGAAATCCACTGCAACCAGGGAAGTTCTCCACTCCAAAATTACCTTTTGTCCATCTTGCTATGAATTTCATAGACATGGTAGAGTGAAAAGAAAGAATGAGATGCTGCCTGGTGATAATTGACAGGTTCACCAGGTGGGTGGAAGCATTTCCCACCCCAAGCTGCGATGCGCGAACAGTTGCAAAATTGCTAGTCAGGGAAATTAAACCCAGGTTCGGTGTGCCTGAGGTTTTGTCTGCAGACAATGGCACCCGTCTCATAGGAGATTTGGTTGCCCAAGTGGCCAAAATGATAGGTGTAGACCAGAAGTTTGTGTCCATCCATCACCCGCAGAGTAATGGGATAACAGAGGGCTAATGAAGTGATCAAAGGGGGGCTTGAAAAAGTCTGTCATTCTACAACAATGAGCTGGGTGGAATACTTGCCCCTTGTCCTCATGAAAATGCGCAGCAGCGGATTTTGAAATAACTAACCTCTATTGTCAGGTCTCTCCACTCTGCCCACAGGAAAGCAAACAAGGTTCCCCAGGTGAAGACCCTGACAAGCTTCCCATAAACGTTGGGGACTGGATGAAAACAGCAAGGCCAGATCTTCCAGAAAGTTATCAAACGAAGTCTCTCGGACATTCAGATTCCGTTTTATAAAATGTTCAAATGTTGGTCATTTTTCCTCTGTCCCGGTAAATCCCAAAAGAGGGCGAATGGAATCATATTGCAAATGTATAAAACATCATCAATCACGACGTGGCCTTTTCTCCTAAATCGTGTCTTTTCGATTTCGGCCTTTTCTCCGAAATCGAAAAGACACATTTTTAAAAAGGTTTTTAATGCCATTACGGGGTAGCAGGGGTCTCGGTTGGGTAGGGAGCACCCCCACCCGTGCCCATCCAACCCCTCCCTTTGGCTGTCTCGTTGTTGTCGGTGATCAGGCCTACCACTGTTGTGTCATCGGCAAATGTAATGATGGTGTTGGAGTCGTGCCTGGCCGTGCAGTCATGAGTGAACAAGGAGTACAGGAGGGGGCTGAGCATGGACCCCAAGGAGGCCCCTGTGTTGAGGAGCAGCGTGGTGGATGTGTTGTTACCTACCTTTACCACCTGGGGGCGGGCCGTCAGGAAGTCCGGGGGGAGCATCCAGGGGGAGTAACTGTAGGTCAAGAAGACACCAGATGAACACCAGAGGGTGTAGCAGGTGCAGATGTGACAGTACCCCCCTCTATGGATGCCACCTGGTGCATGACCCGGCTTTTCTGGGTGTGAGGTATGAAAATCCTGTAAGAAGGAGGGATCCAGAATGTGATGATGGGGCATCCAGCAGCGCTCCTCAGGCCTGTATCCCTCCCAGTCCACCAGATACTGCCAACCGCGACCCCGACAGCGCACATCCAAAAGCCGCCGGACGGCATAGGCAGGATGGTCGTCGATGAGCCAAGGGGTGGAGGAGCAGCTGCAAGAGGGGACAGGGGACTGAAGAAGACTGGTTTGATTAAGGATACATGGAAGATGGGGTGAATCTTGAGAGAGTCTGGTAGTTTCAGATTAACTGTAGGGGGTTTATGACACGATCAATCTCAAAGGGGCCTATGAATCGGGAGATCGTTTTTTGGAAAACACCTTCAGGGACAAGTCCTTAGATGAAAGCCATACCTTTTGGCCTGGAGTGTAGACTGGGGCTGAAGCACGGCGACAGTTAGCTTGGAATTGGGTCGTGGCGGAGGCACGAAGAAGGGCAGTCTGGTCCCTCCTTCAGGTGCGACGACAGCGGCTCTTGTGGTCCTGGACTGAGGCACCTCTACTTAGACCTCTTGGGCAGGGATCAAGGGAGGTTGGTAACCCAGAACACACTCAAAGGGAGACATACCTGATGTCATGACGTTGCCCTCTTTGGGAGTGGCAAGCCCCATCTCCCTCTCCCTACCTCCCCCTTTCCTCCTTCAACTAGGCTGCTGTGGTCAGAGAGATGTCGTAAATTCCTGAGGATCTCCTCATGGTATAGAGTATAGAGAGAGTAAATTTTCATAGAGAACAAAGGAAAACCTTCCACCTCACAGAACTTGAGAGAGAGAGAGAGAGAGAGAGAGAGAGAGAGAGAGAGAGAGAGAGAGAGAGAGAGAGAGAGAGAGAGAGAGAGAGAGAGAGAGAGAGAGAGAGAGAGAGAGAGAGAGAGAGAGAGAGAGTGTAAGTAAGTATCTGGTCACAAAAGGCAGACAAAAATTCCAAATAGTATCCGTAAAGTTTGTAGAAACATGTCAAACCATGTTTATAATCAATCCTCATGTTGTTTTTAGCCTAAATAATCAATCATATTTCAACCGGACAAAAGCTTTGTCAATATAAAAGGAAAACAAGAAAGGCTCTCGGTCACACGCAGTAAAGATCTCTGAGGACATCCCAGGGTCCACTCACTCAATGCTGTCATTCTCCCTCATTTTTCAGAATAAAAGCCTGAAACAATGTCTAAAGAATGCTCACAACTAGTGGAAGCCATAGGCAACAGAATCTGGGTCATATCCCTTTAAATGGTGGATAGGCTTTCATTGGAAAAACAGCCATTTCAAAGTAATGGTACTTACTGGATGGATTTTACTCAGGTTGTCGCATGCCATTTCAGTTCTCTTATACTCACAGATATTATTGTAACAGTTTTAGAAACGTTGGAGTGTTTTCTATCCAAATCTACTAATTATATGCATATCCTAGCTTCTGGGCCTGAGTAGCAGGCAGGTTACTTTGGGCACACTTTTTATCCGGAGGTGAAAATAGTGCCCCCTACCCTAGTGAGGTTAACAAATAGCTTATTCTCCAATAGCCTTTGGAGAACTTGGTGGATGTGTTGCTTGTGAGCCTCAAGGTCATTCGAAAAAATAAGAATGTCATCCACATAGACAAAAAGAAAACACCCAATGACATCCCTCAGGACATCATTAACTGACCAGGCTCTGAAAAACAACAGGGGCGTTAATGAGACCAAAAGGCATAACCAAATACTCTAAATGTCCAAGTTGTGTGCTGAACGCCGTTTTTCACTCATCCCCTTCTCTGATGTGGACAAGAAGGTAGGCATTCCGGAGGTCAAGTTTAGTAAACACTGTGGCACCATGGAGGGGGGCAAGAGCAGCACTGATAAGTGGCAAGGGATACTTGTTCCTGACAGTGATACTATTCAACCCACGTAAGTCTATGCACAGCTTCAGTGACCCATCCTTCTTCTTTACAAAATAAACCCGCTCCCACTGGAGAGGAATATGGCCTGATATGTCCAACAGCCAGGGATTCCTGGATGTATTCTTCCATGGCTTCATGCTCGGGCGAAAGAGGTTATACAACCTGCTACTAGGGAGAGGAGGTCAAGGCTGAAGTTTGATAGCACAGTCGTATGTCCGGTGAGGAGGCAGAGATGGGGTGGGGTGCTTACTGAATACAGGAGCAGAGGAACAGAATACAGGTCTGGGGGTTCTGGAATGGACTGGGGTGCAAACAGGGCAGGAGGATGGGCAGAATGTAGACAAATAGAATGTCAAAATGTACTCCAAGTAGTTACCCTTCCGGTGGACCGGTCAATCTGTGGGTTGTGTAGCTGTAACCATGGATGGCCTAGAACCAGAAGTGAGTGAGAAAAGTCAATTATGTGGAAACTGATCTTTTCCTGGTGATTTCCAGAGAGACACAGGATAACAGGAACAGTTCTCTCCAAAACACATAAGAGTAGCTTTCCATTGAGAGCGTTGGCATCCAGGTGAATTGAGCGAAACAGTCTCCAGACCCAACTGATTAACAACCCCTCAGTCCAGGAAGCTCTCGTCGGCTCCTGAATAGATGAGAGCAGGGAGAGGAAAAGCCTGATTCTGCCACACAAGGTTGGACTCAAGCAGGGGTCTGGGAGATGATGGGCAGGCGAGTTGGCTCAACAGCATATCCCCCACTACTGCTGAGCCCCTCTTTTGCTGGACACAGAGAACAAGTGGAGACCAGGTGACCAACCTGCTCCTAGTACAGATATGCTGCTGCCTCTCCTCTGGAGATAGACGGCAGAGCTGCATGGGTTCAGGATTAGAACATGCCTGGAGATGTGATGCAGTCTGAGAAAGTGAGCAAGGCACTGAAGCAGATGTTATGGGACATGCAACCCTACCTCCCTCTCCCTGCGACGCTCACGGAGATGGTTGTCAATGTGGATAGTGAGAGAAATTAGTTCGTCATGTCCATCAGGCTCCTCTCTGGACACCAAATCGTCCTTGAGGGTCTCGGGGAGTGACTTCCCGGAATGCTCCCTGAAGGGCCTCGTCATTCCAGCCGCTCTCTGCGGCGAGGATATGGAACTTGCATACCATTTCAGCCACACTCTGGGAGCCTTGACGAAGGGACAGAAGTTGTTTAGCAGCATCCTTTCCACAGACCGGATGGTCAAAGACCTTCCTCATCTCATCTGTAAATACACTGTAGGTGAAGCAGATAGGTGACTGTCTCTCCCACACCGCAGTGGCCCAGGAAAGAGCTGCTCTCCAAAGGCAGCCAATTAAAAAATACATCTTGGCTCATTCACTAGCATAAGAGTAGGGCTGTTGCTCAAATACTAGTGAATATTGCACAAGAAAGGCTCTGCAAGCACCAAGATTACCATCATAGTGCTCAGGAGTCAGATCAAAAGGCTCCCGGGTCGGAGAAGAGGGACTTGAGACTGGTTGTGAACTCTCGGTGGAGGTTCGGACCTGTAGGTCAGACAGGCTCTGTGAAAACTTCTTGATGTTCTCCAGCAATGTTTTCAGGGCTTGGTCATGTTGCTCAAGAAGGGTGCCTTGACCAACAAGAATTTGGTGAAGAGTAGTGGAGTCTGCTGGGTTCATCCAGTACTGTTAAGCGGTGCAACACAGGGGATCCCAAGAGCAGACTCAAATGAGGAAACAGGGATGAATGAACCAAAACATTTATTGTACACAGAGAGATATGGAGTGCAGATCCGTGGTAGCTCGGATGAGTTGCAGAAAAAAACAGATGTGGAGACAGGTTGGGAATTGGCTGAGTATAACAGGGTAAACAGGTCCTGAGGGGAATTCAATATAGTGGTGGTGAGTAATATCCAGAGCAAGGTAGTTGGGTGGTGAGATGTGGAACAGGAGACTGGAGCCAGAGACAGAGCGGTAACTGCAATGAGAGGATAAACAGTGTCAGGCAGAGATACAGGCACAGCGGAGTAACAGGATCTTGAATAAACATAAATGGCTAGAATAAAGAACTGACTGAGCAGAGATTACGATCTGGCAGAGTGAAGGTGGCAGGACTGAGTATTTGTAGAGGTCTTGATTATGGGACAGTTGCAGCTGGTAGGGATCTGCTCTGACTCCAGCACACCTGTCTCCAACCACACAGTGTCATGACTGTTCTGGTCGGCTCTGGTTACCAATGACCACAATCCTGCAGAGAGATTTCATCCCCACCAGATGAGAAGGAATCTCAAGGGATAGGAAGATGTGGGTGTTTTATGACCCCTCACGCCCATATTAAATCTTAGGCCACAGACAAATTCCTTTGTCCTGTCACTATGGAGAACCAGCCTCAGAACATGAAACATGAAATAAAGGGACTTTGGAACAATGGTTTCCCTCAGCCACAATGGTGGTCATGACGATGGATGAAATATGAAAATGTATGTCATTTTTGTTTTGTTATTCAAGGTTAATAGATGACGTTATTACGAAAACGTTTTCCTAGTATATGTTTGATGTTTATACATTGTACGTTGTATGGAAAATGTCCAAATCAAAGATAATGTTTTGGTAAAGATGAAATGTGAAGTCAGTTGTCTAAAATTGGATATGAGTAAAATCTAGACCTGGCCTCTTAACGAGTCCGACGAGAAAGATATACTGCTCTCCCAGGAACAAGCCCAGATCCCCGTCATTTGCATGAAGTAAAGACGTAGGAAAAGAGGAGGAAGATCGGGCTGCCTTTTGTGAATCCGTATGCTAGTGAGTAAACTCTCACTGCCATCAACCCTACTTGCTAACATGCAATCATTGGAAAATAAAGTTGATGACCTAGGATTACGATTATCCTACCAACGGGACATTAAGAACTGTAATATCTTATGTTTCACCGAATCGTGGCTGAACAACGACACGGATAATATAGAGCTGGAGGAAGTGTTTATGCACCGGCAGAATAGAAGCTACTTCTGGTAAGATGAGGGGTGGGGGTGTGTGTCTTTTTGTCAATAACAGCTGGTGCGTGATGTCTAATATTATAAAGAAGTCTTGAGGTATTGCTCGCCTGAGGTAGAGTACCTTATGATAAGCTGTAGACCACACTATCTACCAAGAAAGCTCTCAACTATATTTTCGTAGCCGTCAATTTACCACCATAGACCGATGCTGGCACTAAGACCGCACTCAACCAACTCTATAAGGCCATAAGCAAACAAGAAAATGCTCACCCAGAAGAGGTGCTTCTAGTGGCCGGAGACTAATGCATTAATGCAGGCAAACTTAAATCATTTTACCAAATTTTTGTGCAACCATAAGAAAAAAACCTTTAGATCACCTTTACTCCACACACAGAGATGCTTACAAAGCTCTCCCCACCTTCCATTTGGCAAATCTGACCATAATTATATCCTCCTGATTCCTGCTTACAAGCGAAAACTGAAGCAGGAAGTACCAGTGACTCGCTCGTTACAGAAGTGGTCAGATGATGCTAGCACAGACTGGAATACGTTCGGAATTCATTCAATGGCATTGAGGAGTATACCATCTCAGTCATCGGCTTCATCAATAAGTGCATCGACGACGTCGTCCCCATGGTGAACGTACGTACATATCCATCAAACAAGCAAAGTGTCAATACAGGATAAAGATTGAATCCTACTACACTGGCTCTGATGCTCAACGGATGTGGCAGAGGTGAAAACAAAGGGAAACCCAGACACGAGCTGCCCAGTGATGCGAGCCTACTAGATGACCTAACTGCCTTTTATGCTCGCTTCGAGGCAAGCAAATGACTGTGTGATAACGCTCTTGGTAGTGGATGTGAGCAAGATTTTTAAACAGATCAACATTCACAAATCCGCGGGGCCAGATGGATCACCAGGACATGTACACAAAGCATGTGCTGACCAACTGGCAAGTATCTTCACTGACATTTTCAACCTCTCCCTGGCTGAGTTTGTAATACCTACATGTTTCAAGCAGACCACCATAGTCCTTGTGCCCAAGGAAGCGAAGGTAACCTGTCTAAATGATTACCGCCCCGTAGCACTCACATCTGTAGCCATGAAGTGTCCTAGACCCACTACAATTCTCATACAGAGGAAATCCCATAAAATTGTCAGACTCCAGTCACCAGTCATAGACTGTTTTCTCTGCTACCGCACTGCAAGCAGTACCGGAGCGACAAGTCTAGGACCAAAAGGCTCCTTAACAGCCCCCAAGCCATAAGACTGCAGAACAATTTATCAAATGTTACATTGATCCCCCCATGTGCTTTGTACACTGCTGCTACTCCCTGTTTATTATTTATGCATAGTCACTTCACCTCTACCTACATGTACAAATGACCTCTAACCTGTACCCCTGCACACTGACTCGGTACCGGTAACCCCTGTATATAGCCTCATTATTGGTATGTTTTTGCTTGAGTTTATTTGGTAAATATTTTCTTAACTCTTCTTGAACTTCACTGTTGGTTAAGGGCTTAAGTAAGCAGTTCAAGGTCTACACTTGTTGTACCCAGCGCATTTGACAAATATAGTTTGATTTGATTTGGTCATCTAGCTATGCATGTAGCCAGCATCGGTTTCCATTTGTTTCCATTGGACTAGTCTAGAGCTTGCTAGCTAAGTAGCTAGCGCTGGCTAGCTAGCTAACACTAGCCATCATGCTAACTTTAGCTAGCTAGCTAATGAAGATACACCATAGTCAAGGGTCTGGAAAATCAAACAAATGGTACTGATGTAACGGCTCTCTTCTATCTCCTCCTCTGACGAAGAGGTGGAACAAGGATCGGACCAAAATGCAGCGTGATGATGATTCATGATATATTTTAATGAAGGAAAAACTATACATGCAGAAACTACAAAAATAATGAAATGAAATAATGAAAACTGAAACAGCCCTATCTGGTGCAAACACAAATAATAATAATATATGCCATTTAGCAGAAACAGCGACTTACAGTCATGTGTGCATACATTCTACGTATGGGTGGTCCCGGGAATCGAACCAACTACCCTGGCACTACAAAGCGCCATGCTCTACCAACTGAGCTAAGAAGGACAGGAACAATCACCCATGAAACACTCAAAGAATATGGCTGCCTAAATATGGTTCCCAATCAGAGACAACGATAATCAACTGACTCTGATTGAGAACCGCCTCAGGCAGCCATAGACTACGTAGACACCCCACAAAACCCCAAGACAAAAACACACCACAATAACCCATGTCACACTCTGGCCTGACCGAAATAAATGAAGAATAAACATAATATATTTCGACCAGGGCGTGACAACTGAACCCATGACAAAATCTTTCTTTTTTTTGTGACTTTGGGAATTTCATATTTTTGGCCTTGAACTCTGATTTAACTAGCAATGTATCTAATCCAGTTTCGGCATGAAATCAAATTCCTGCGATATACTGCGAGAATTTGCCCTTTTAATTAACTAGGATTCTTAGAATGTTACTAAAGTTTTCTTGTATTTTTTTATGGAAAGTTTTCTTAATGTTCTCGGAACAATTTGAGAACATGACTTAAAATAGAACCACAAGGAAACCTGTAGGAAACGTTATGTTGAAGTACAGAAATTCCCCCAGAAGAATGTTGTTTCTTAACGTTCTCTGAACTAATTGAGAACATTCCCAATGTAAAACCAGTTGGAGAATTTTCATAGAACATTAACAAAATGGAAATTAAATGTAACCATGTTAAAGTAATGAAATACCAAGAAAGTAACGTTTTCTTGTCAAGTTCTGTATAAATGTGCTAAGAATGTACCAACGCCAAGCAACTATCCTGCACCATTCCCAGAAATATGTGGTAACGTTGTATGCAAAATAATGATAAGACAACCACGCTCTCACCAAGCTCTAAGCTCTAAGATACATATGGTCCTCAGAACGTTATGTGCTATATGGGTACCCCTTGATTCTGATCTTAGGTTATTTTTAAGGGAAATAGGTAAACTGATCCTAGATCTATGCCTAAGGTTTAACTTTTTAGACAAAGGAAACTTATAACTAACTGGAGCTAACATCCCAATATTCCTGTCATGTTTTGTCTTATATTGTCTTGTCATTTTGCTTTTCCTTCTGTTCGTTTTCCCCCTGCTGGTCTTTTTAGGTTCGTTCCCCTTTTTCTCTCTCCCTTCCTCTCTCTCTTCTCTCTATCGTTCCGTTCCTGCTCCCAGCTGTTCCTATTCCCCTAATCAATCATTTAGTCTTCCCACACCTGTTCCCTATCTTTTCCCCTGATTAGAGTCCCTATTTCTCCCCTTGTTTTCCGTTTCTGTCCTGTCGGATCCTTGTATATTGTTCACCGTGCTGTGTCTTTGTATCGCCCTGTCGTGTCGTGTTTCCCTCAGATGCTGCGTGGTGAGCAGGTGTCTGAGTCTGCTACGGTCAAGTGCCTTCCCGAGGCAACCTGCAGTTTATGATCGAGTCTCCAGTCTGTTCTCGTCATTTCGAGTGGAATTGTTTATTATGCTTTATTTACCGCTCCGATTTGTCTAGGAGTATTGCATATTTCCTTAACTGGATTAAAGACTCTGTTTTCGCCAAGTCGCTTTTGGGTCCTCATTCACCCGCATAACAATTCCTTAGTTTGTATCATACTAGTTTGTAACACACTAGTAGTTTTCAGAAATGTACTTAGAGCTAAGAAGAGGCATCAAGTAGCATTAGAGCGGCCTAAGCGTATTATCATCATCCAAAGAAAGCAACCAACCAGTAGTGTTTGGCAGCTGTTAAAGCAGATGTTACAATTTATGAACATGGATGGATTACATTAATGACAGGATACAATATAATTATGTAGTTATGGATGTCTGAATAGGCTTAATATTCATTGACATTAATAAAAATACATGGACACATAGAGAGAGGAAAGTCACGACAACAGCTGGTGTTTTCTCAGACCGATCTCAGGGAACTCACCTGACGGGAACAGTGTACCGCTGCCTCACGTTGTGTTCCGGGTACAAAACCGGTCACAACACCTCACCTGAGTCAGTTAATCAGAATAATATTTCATTTCTATTACCTGGAAATCTGGCTTCACAAGAAAGAACACATGAATCTCAACCGCACCCCTATTCCCTATATTGTGCACAGAAAAACAGTAGAACATAACAGCTTAAAGTTATACTTGCCTTTCTTGCACAAACACTAGCACTTCTTCTCTTAGTAGCACTGACTGCTTTATTGAGGAAAGTTTGAATTACTATTACTGATAGGTTGTATTACCAAGCTGCCTTGAGATGAGTGTATGACTGAAATGTTTCAGATTGAAACACTTTGGAGAGCCCTATTCTTTGCTCCTTGTCTTTTATCTCTTCCATGCCGAGCTCTCGTTGCCCTTCTCAATCCCCTAAAATTATATGCAGTGCTTTCTTTTCACACATTTTTTTACGTTGTAGACTTATTCTATTCCAAATACTTTTATTCCCTCATCAATCTACACAAAATACCCCATAATGACGAAGCAAAAAACAGGTTTTTAGATTTAAAAAAAAAGTATTCTAAATAATAACCTGAAATATCACATTTGCATACATATTCAGACCCTTTACTCAGTGCTTTATTGAAGCACCTTTGGCAGCGATTACAGCCTTGACTGTTGGGTATGACGCTACAAGCTTGGCACACCTGTATTTGGGGAGTTGTTCCCATTCTTCTCTGTAGATCCCATCACCGTAGGGATAGTGTCAAGTTTCCTCCAGATGTGACGATTGGCATTCAGGCCAAAGAGTTCAATCTTGGTTTCATCAGACCAGATAATCTTGTGTCTTTTGGAAAACTGTATGTGGGCTGTCATGTGTCTTTCACTGAGGAGTGGCTTCCATCTGGCCAGTCTACCATAAAGTCCTGATTGGTGGAGTGCTGCAGAGATGGTTGCCCTTCTGGAAGGTTCTCCCATCTCCACAGAGGAAGTCTGATGCTATCTACCTCCCTGACCAAGGCCCTTCTCCCCCGAATGCTGAGTTTGGCCAGGCGGAGTCTTGGCGGTTACAATCTTCTTCCATTTAAGAATGTTGGAGGCCACTGTGTTCTTGGGGACCTTCAACTCTGCAGAACTGTTTTGGTACCCTTCCCAGATCTGTCCCTTGACTCAATCCTGTCTCGGAGCTCTACGGACAATTCCTTCGACATCATGGCTTGTTTTTTGCTCTGACATGCGCTGTCAACTATGGGACCTTATATAGACAGGTGTATTCCTTTCCAAATCATATCCAATCAATTTAATTTGCCACAGGTGGACTCCAATCAAGTTGTGGAAAGATCTCAAGAATGATCAATGGAAACAGGGTGCACCTAAGCTCAATTTTGAGTCTCATAGTAAAGGGTCTGAATACTAATGTAAATAAGGTAGTTCAGTTGTTTTTTTTATACATTTCTACGATACCTGTTTTCGGTTTGTAATTATGGGGTATTGTGTGTAGATTGGTGAGGAACATTTGTTATTTAATCCATTTTAGCAAAATGTGGAAAAAGGGGGTCTGAATACTTTCCGAATGCACGGTATAAGCAATACCACTGTATAAGCAATACCACTGTATAAGCAATACCCCCAAAATACCATATATCTAAACAATACTCTCCTTCCTCACCCCTTTCCAACTATATCTAAATCAAACTGTCTTCCAGCCCTTTAACCCCCTCTATCCTCCCCATGTAACTGGAGCTACAGGAAAATATCTGGGTTTATTTATGTAAAGCTCTCATACTCAATGGTACTGGTGATAGAATTATGGTGTGTGTGTGTGTGTGTGTGTGTGTGTGTGTGTGTGTGTGTGTGTGTGTGTGTGTGTGTGTGTGTGTGTGTGTGTGTGTGTGTGTGTGTGTGTGTGTGTGTGTGTGTGTGTGTGTGTGTGTGTGTGTGTGTGTGTTGTGTGTGTTATAAGCCTTCAGAGTTGATGGGGGAATGGTAGCTGGCTAACCTTTTTCAAAGCCAGAGGTGGGGTGCCATTCCTGATTATTTCCCTGATCGTGCGTGAGCACCATGCGTGAGCCTGCACGTTGGAGGGCTGGAGCACACACAGACAGGCTCTGTTAACATGGGATGTTATGAATATTTGCCTGGTCCGTGTTTCAGAGCCACATGAAAGCCCAGCAGACTACATGAATGAATGGGCCATTCTTAACCTGACCAGTGAAACAGGAAACATGCATGTAACATGGAGAGACGTGGTATACTGCACAGCTACCTAGACTCCTAGTAGCTACCTTAGTAGACCCATTACCAGGTTCTTCTTGGAAGTAGACTCAAATGGTATGGAAAGTTCTAAATACACCAGGCTTACATGTTGCCGCCTCACTAACATGCTGCTTGGATGGCCGACAACAGTGGGAGTGTATCAGTTGTGTCTCATGGCCATCAAGAAAAATGTGGTCAATGTAGAGTGTCAGGATTTGGCCAGAGTCGTTCCGGTTTTTGGTCACTAGATGCCCCCATTGTGCTTTTTGACCTTTTGTTTTCCCTTGATCCCCATTATTATTTGCACCTGTGCCTCGTTTCCCCTGATTGTATTTAAACCCTTAGTTTTCCTTAGTTATTTGCTCTGTGTTTGTATGTTAGCACCCAGCCCTAGTATTCTGTGTACTCTTGTTGATACATTACATTACATTACATTTAAGTCATTTAGCAGACGCTCTTATCCAGAGCGACTTACAAATTGGTGCATTCACCTTATGACATCCAGTGGGACAGTCACTTAACAATAGTGCATCTAAAACTTAGGGGGGGTGGGGTGAGAGGGATTACTTAACCTATCCTAGGTATTCCTTAAAGAGGTGGGGTTTCAGGTGTCTCCGGAAGGTGGTGATTGACTCCGCTGTCCTGGCGTCGTGAGGAGTTTGTTCCACCATTGGGGGCCAGGGCAGCGAACAGTTTTGACTGGGCTGAGCGGGAGCTGTACTTCCTCAGTGGTAGGGAGGCGAGCAGGCCAGAGGTGGATGAACGCAGTGCCCTTGTTTGGGTGTAGGGCCTGACCAGAGCCTGGAGATACTGAGGTGCCGTTCCCCTCACAGCTCCGTAGGCAAGCACCATGGTCTTGTAGCGGATGCGAGCTTCAACTGGAAGCCAGTGGAGAGAACGGAGGAGCGGGGTGACGTGAGAGAACTTGGGAAGGTTGAACACCAGACGGGCTGCGGCGTTCTGGATGAGTTGAAGGGGTTTAATGGCACAGGCAGGGAGCCCAGCCAACAGCGAGTTGCAGTAATCCAGACGGGAGATGACAAGTGCCTGGATTAGGACCTGCGATCCCGGTGGACTCTCTTGTGGAATTCTGTTTTTTGTTCTTGTTTATTTATTTTTGAGTATCTTTTGAGGCTTTTTATGCTATACCTACCACCTTGTGGATTTACCTTTTTGTCTTGGAGGATTACCTTTGTTTTTGTGGAATTCCTTTTGAGGTTGTGGAGGTTAGGTTGTGGACTTACCCCGGCAACAGTTCCCGTCCCAGTACCTCAGATTCACGTACCCATGGCAGTTAACCCTCTGGCTGAACCTCGTCTTCCACCTCCCCAACGGTTCTCAGGTGATCCAAGTGCTTGTAAAGGGTTTCTCACCCAATGTTCTCTCTCCTTCGAGCTGCAACCCTCGTCGTTCCCCACCGACTGGTCTAAGATCGCATATATCATCACCCTGCTGTCGGAAAAAGCCCTGGCCTGGGCTACTACTGTGTGGGATGCCGATAGTTCCTGCTGTGCCAGCTACTCTGCCTTTGCTGAGGAATTCAAACGAGTGTTTCAAGGCCCAAGCAGTGGTCCTGACTCAGCCAAACAGCTCCTGACTCTCCACCAAGGTCGGCGCAGCGTGACGGACTATGCCATCCAGTTCCGCACTGTGGCAGCAGCAAATGGCTGGAACAATGAGGCGCTCACGGTGTGCTTTCTGAAAGGCCTTTCCGACACTATCCAAGATGAACTGGCCACTCCGGAACCACCGGACAATCTCGAGTCCCTGATCAAGTTGGCCTCACGCATTGACCAGCGTCTGAGAGAGAGAGAACTCAACCGTAGACCTCTAGCCCCTATCAGTCCCAGCTCCGAGTCCCCACCTTTATCCTCGCTGGCTCCACAGGAACCCATGCAGATTGGACGCATCTCCCAGGCTGAGAGAGACAGCCGGATGAGGGAGCGACGCTGTCTATATTGCGGCAAACCGGGCCATTTCCGTTCCACGTGTCCCGGGCTCCAGGGAAACGCTCTGTCCCGTACAGACCGGGGGGAACTGTAACGGGAAACATAACCTCCTCCCATCGGTCCAACTCCCGTCTGCTCATTCCAGTCACCCTTTCCTGGGACAACCACAAGCTTCACTTTCAAGCCTTGGTAGACTCTGGAGCCGCAGGTAACTTCATGTCTGGGCGAAGGAGAATGGCGTTCCTCTCTGAACCTCTAAGTGACCCCATGAGGGTTACTACATTGGATGGAAGCCCTTTGGGATCTGGACTTGTCACTCATGTCACTACCTCCTTGCGACTTTCAGTTTCACAACACCAGGAATTGATGAACTTTCATTTGATCTCCTGTTCCGAGTTCCCTCACGTCCTTGGATACCCCTGGCTTCACAGCCATAACCCTCACATCGACTGGTCTGTGGGCACTATCAAGCAGTGGGGTCCTACGTGCCAAGCTACTTGTATTTTCCCGAATTCCCCGAGTTCTACTCCAGAGTCTTTAGAATCCATCGACCTGACCCGAGTTCCCGAGTGTTACCATGACCTCAAACTGGTATTTAGCAAACAGAGGGCCACCATGCTACCACCCCATCGACCTTATGATTGCCCCATCAAACTGTTTCCGGGCACTTGCCCCCCCAGGGGTCGGATCTTTTCCCTATCTCCACCCGAACGAGCTGCTATGGATACCTACATCAAGGACGCTCTGGAAGCAGGCCTCATGCATCCATCCACCTCCCCGGCGGGAGCAGGGTTTTTCTTTGTGGCCAAGAAAGACGGTGGATTACGTCCTTGCATCGACTACCGGGGACTCAATGCCATAACCGTCCGTAACCGTTACCCGCTACCCCTTATGGCCACAGCCTTCGAGCTGCTCCAGGAAGCAGTTGTTTTCACTAAGCTTGACCTGCGGAACGCATACCATCTTGTGCGGATCAGACCTGGTGACGAATGGAAGACCGCTTTCAACACGCCTACTGGTCACTATGAATACTTGGTGATGCCCTTCGGCCTGACCAACGCCCCAGCGGTGTTCCAAGCGCTCATAAACGATGTGCTTAGGGATATGCTTAACATATTTGTGTTTGTTTACTTGGATGACATCCTCATCTTTTTGAGCTCTCTTCAAGAACACACAAAGCATGTCAGACAAGTACTCAAACGTCTCCTAGACAGCCATCTGTACGTTAAGCCGGAAAAATGTGAATTCCATTCATCCCGAGTACAATTCCTGGGATTTGTAGTGGAACCCGGTCGAGTCAAAATGGACCCCAGGAAGGTAGGGGCGGTAGCGGATTGGCCCACCCCCAAATCCGTTAAGGAAGTTCAGCGTTTCCTGGGCTTCACTAACTTTTACCGCAAGTTCATCAAGAACTTCAGCTTGGTGGCAGCCCCTCTCTCAGCTTTAACCAAGGGTGGCAATGCAAGGTTTTTGTGGGGAAGAGAAGCTGAGATGGCCTTCCAAGGACTCAAGCAGCGCGTCCTCTCTGCTCCCATCCTGATACTACCGACTACGGATGAACCGTTTGTGGTGGAGGTAGACGCCTCAGAGGTTGGTGTTGGAGCTGTCCTGTCTCAGAGGGGTGAAGACAAGAAGCTTCATCCGTGCGCTTTCTTCTCACACCGGCTTACCCCGGCTGAGAGGAACTACAATGTGGAGGATCGTGAACTCCTAGCGGTTAAGATGGCATTGAAGGAATGGAGACACTGGCTCGAGGGGGCTTCTCACCCGTTTCAAGTGCTTACGGACCACAAAAATCTGGAGTATATCCAGCAGGCGAAGCGGTTGAACTCTAGACAAGCTAGATGGTCTCTTTTCTTCAATTGATTCCAGTTTATCCTCACCTATCGGCCCGGGTCGAAGAATCTCAAACCGGATGCCCTGTCCCGAGTCTACGCTCCTGCCATTCGAGATGACACGGACATGCCTGTCCTTCCTGCTGCTAAGATCGTGGCTCCGATCTCGTGGCAAGTTGAGAATACCGTGAGACGAGCTCAAGCTATCGAACCGGACCCGAAAGGAGGTCCTGCCAATCGGTTGTTTGTCCCCAAGGCAGTGAGGACTCAGGTCCTTCTGTGGGGGCACTCCTCCCGCCTCACCTGTCACCCGGGCGTAGGTCGCACCTTGGAGTTCATCCAGCGTAAGTTCTGGTGGCCTACCATAAGAGAAGACGTTGCCACTTTCGTCAATGCCTGCCCCATGTGCTGCCAGGGCAAATCTTCTCACCTCCGCCCTCAAGGACTCCTTCACCCTTTACCTGTTCCCCACAGACCCTGGTCCCATATCTCGTTGGACTTTATTACTGGCCTTCCTCCATCCCATGGCAATACTACTATCCTAGTCATAATCGACAGGTTTTCAAAGGCGGCCAGGTTCGTCCCTCTGACTAAGTTACCTTCTGCCAAGGAAACGGCTGAGTTGGTAATTAATCATGTGTTCCGAGTCTTCGGCATTCCTCAAGATATGGTTTCTGACAGAGGTCCCCAGTTCGCCTCAAGGTTTTGGAAGGCCTTCTGCCAACTCATGGGGGCTTCTGCCAGTCTATCTTCAGGGTACCATCCGGAGTCCAACGGCCAAACAGAGAGGATGAATCAAGAGCTGGAAACCACCCTCCGATGTATGACTCGTAACAACCCGTCCACATGGTCGTCCTTCATTGTTTGGGCCGAATATGCGCACAACACCTTGCGCTCCTCCTCCACTGGTATGTCCCCGCACGAGTGTCAGTTTGGCTATGCCCCTCCATTGTTCCCGGACCAGGAGGCAGAAGTCAGAGTGCCTTCAGCCTTGAAGTTCGTCAGACGCTGTCGGCTTATGTGGAGGAAGACCCGTCTTAATCTTATGCGTTCCTCACAGAGGTACCAACAACAAGCCAACAGACGTCGCCGTCCCGGGCCTACCCTGCGCCCGGCCAGAGAGTCTGGCTCTCCACAAGAGACTTACCACTACGGGTGGAGTCTCGCAAGCTGTCCCAAAATACATCGGTCCCTTTAAGGTTGCCAGGAGAGTTAACCCAGTTTCTTATCGCCTACACTTACCCAGATCCCTTAAGATTAATCCCATGTTTCACATTTCCTTATTAAAACCTGTTGTTTTTTCTCCCCTTGTCCCGGCAGACAGACCTCCCCCTCCGCCTCGTGTCATTGGAGGCCAGCCGGCTTATACCGTCCATCGGATACTGGATTCCCGCCGGGTGCAGCGGTCCTGGCAGTATCTGGTGGACTGGGAAGGCTACGGTCCCGAGGAGCGCTCCTGGGTTCCTGCAAAAGACATACTGGACCCTGACCTCATTCGTCAGTTCAGGGCCCTCCACCCTGAGAGAGCTGGTAGGAATGTCAGGAGCCGTTCCTAGGGGGGGATTCTGTCAGGATTTGGCCAGGGTTGTTCCGGTTTTTGGTCACTAGATGCCCCCATTGTGCTTTTTGACCTTTTGTTTTCCCTTGATCCCCATTATTATTTGCACCTGTGCCTCGTTTCCCCTGATTGTATTTAAACCCTTAGTTTTCCTCAGTTATTTGCTCTGTGTTTGTATGTTAGCACCCAGCCCTAGTATTCTGTGTACTCTTGTTGATCCCAGTGGACTCTCTTGTGGAATTCTGTTTTTTTGTTCTTGTTTATTTATTTTTGAGTATCTTTTGAGGCTTTTTATGCTATACCTTCCACCTTGTGGATTTACCTTTTTGTCTTGGAGGATTACCTTTGTTTTTGTGGAATTCCTTTTGAGGTTGTGGAGTTACATGTTTTCCTGAAGGACTTCACTTTTTTACTTCATTAAATACACTGTCTCAAGTACTGCTGTGTCTGCCTCATCTTCGTGGCTCAGTTGGTTAAGTGACTGTTTCTCACTCCGGAGACCCGGGTTCGTAACCGGGTCCTGACAGAGAGTAGTAGTAGTAGTAGTAGTAATAGTAGTCGTAGTCGTAGTCATAGTCGTTGTAGTAGTAACAGTAATAGTAGTAGTAACAGTAGTCGTAGTTATTGTCGTAGTAGTAATAGTAGTTGTAGTCATAGTAATAGTTGTAGTAGTAGTGATAGTAGTCGTAGTCAGAGTAGCAGTAGTCATAGTCATAGTAGTAGTAGTCATAGTCATAGTTGTAGTAATGATAGTAGTAGTAGTCTTCATATTAGTTGTAGTGATAGTAGAAGTAGTAGTAGTAGTAGTAGTGGTAGTAGTCATAGTAGGCGAAGTAGTGGTGGTGATAGTAGTAGTAGTAGAATAATGGTTAAAGAACTCTTTGCAATGTTTTCTACATTGGCCATATACAGTAAGCACTATAAGTAACTTGGTTTTCTGCTACACATTTTCATTTTGAACCTTTAATTTAAACACAGTTCTAGTGGTAGACTACTTTGTCATTAATCGTTGGAGAAGAGACGTTGAAAGGAGTTCCTCCAAAAAGTGCTGATTGTTGACAATGGCAGTGAGTTACTGTTTTAATCACACTCCACATGTAAAAGACAGGACCCCCCCCCGACGTGCGGCTCCAGCTGCACGTCAACTGCGACCTCGGGGCCGACCCGGAGGACAAGGCGCAGGGCAATCCGGATGGAGACGGTGCAACGAAGGGTCCAAAACGTCCTACACCGGCACCCAGCATCTCTCCTCCGGACCGTACCCCTCCCACTCCACGAGGTACTGAAGGCCCCTCACCCGACGCCTCGAGTCCAGTATGGATCGAAAAGCATACGCCGGGGCCCCCTCGAAGTCCAGAGGGGGAGTAGGAACCTCCCGCACCTCAGACTCCTGGAGTGGACCAGTCACCACCGGCCTGAGGAGAGACACATGGAACGAGGTGTTAATATGGTAATCTGGGGGAAGCTGTAATCTGTAGCAAACCTCGTTCAGTCTTCTCAGGACTTGAATGGCTACACAAACCGCGTGCCCAGCTTCCGGCAGGTCAGGCAGAGGGGCAAGTTTCGGGTCGAGAGCCAGACCCGGTCCCTCACTGCAGTGGAGATTGGTGCTCGCCTTCTGACGCCTCACGGCCCATTGCTGGTGCACATGAGTGGCTTCCCAGGTCTCCTCCGAGCGCTAAAAACCATTAGGCCACCGCAGGAGCCTCGATCTGGCTCTGATGCCAAGGTACCAGAACCGGCTGATACCCTAGTACACACTGGAAGGGAGAGAGGTTAGTGGAGGAGTGGCGGAGCCCAGGGGATGAATGCCGCCCCTCCCCCGGCCGGTCCTGGCAATAAGACCGCAGAAACCTACCCACATCCTGGTCTCTCCACCTGCCTGTTACTCTCGGAGTAAAAACCCGAAGACTGAGACCCCCAGACGTTCCATGAATGCCCTCCAGACACTTTATCCTCAGGCACCCCGTAGTGCTGGAAGACGTGTGTAAAACAGGGCCTTCGCAGTCTGTAGGGCCGTAGGGAGACCCGGGCAAAGGAAGGAGGCGGCAAGATTTAGAGAACTGATCCACAACGACCAGGATCGTGGTGTTACAATATAACAATTAAAACACTGGAATGGTAGATGTGCAGAAGATGAATGTGCAAGTAGAGATACTGGGGTGCAAAGGAGCAAGATAAATAAATAAATACATATAGTATGGGGATGAGGTAGGTAGATATATGGGCTGTTTACAGATGGGCTATGTACAGGTGCAGTGATATGTGAGCTGCTCTGACAGCTGGTGCTTAAAGCTAGTGAGGGAGATATGAGTCTCCAGCTTCAGAGATTTTTGCAGTTCGTTCCAGTCATTGGCAGCATAGAACTGGAAGGAAAGACGACCAATGGAGGAATTGGCTTTGGGGGTGACCAGTGAGATATACCTGCTGCAGCGCGTGCTACAAGCAGGTGATGCTATGGTGACCAGTGAGCTGAGATAAGGTGGGGCTTTACCTAGCAGAGACTTGTAGATAACCTGTAGCCAGTGGGTTTGGCGACGAGTGTGAAGCGAGGGCCAACCAACGAGAGCGTACAGGTCACAATGGTGGGTATTGCATGGGGCTTTGGTGACAAAACGGATGGCACTGTGATAGACTGCATCCAGTTTGTGAGTAGTGTTGGAGGCAATTTTATAGATGACATCACCGAAGTCGAAGATCGGCAGGATGGTCAGTTTTACAAGGGCATGTTTGGCAGCATGAGTGAAGGATGCTTTGTTGCGATATAGGAAGCCAATTCTAGATTTAATTTTGGATTGGAGATGCTTAATGTGAGTCTGGAAGGAGAGTTTACAGTCTAACCAGACACCTGGTTAGATAGAGTGGGGATAGGAACCAGGTGTGTGTAATGATGACGAGACAAATCTGGGGTTGATGATTGAAGGGCATTTGCCAGGAGTAGGTTGGGCAGCAGCTAGAAGGCCGGCGATGCAGAACGCCTGAGCTGGACAGGAATGGGAGCCAAAGCAAAGGCTGGTGTGACAGTACTCCACTCTGAGGCACTGCTCCAGGAGTGGGACACCGCACACCTTGGGGACGACCCCGGAGACGCGGTGCGGGTCGGTCGGGACGATGCCTGTGGAAGTCCCAAATGAGAGAACGATCCAGGACGTCCCGCGCTAGAACTCAGCGCCGCTCTTCGGGACCGTACCCTCCCAGTCGACCAGGTACTGGAGAAGCCCCCACAATGCCATGAGTCCAACAGGCTACGGACGGAGTATGCCGGGGCCCCCTCGACATCCAAGTGAGTGGGAGGTGCGTCGTGGGGTCAAGCACTAGCCAAGGGACCAGCTGCCACCGGCCTGAGGGGAGATACATGAAATGAGGGTGAGATACGGTATTTGACAGGGAGCTGTAATCTGTACGTCACCTCATTGACACTCCTCAGGACTCAGAACGGCCCCACAAACCACGGGCTCAGCTTCCGGCAGGGCAGGCGGAGGAGCAGGTCCTTCATAGAAAGCCAGACCCTGTCACCGGGGTGAAAGACCGAGGCCACACTGCGGTGACGATCGGCCTGCGCCTTCTGCCGGTGGACGACACACTGGAGATGGGTGTGCTCGGTGTTCCATACCTCCTCAGCACGCCGAAACCAATCGTCTCGTCTCGTCTCGTTCTGACTCTGGTGCCAGGGCCGGCTGATAGCCTAGAACACACTGAAAGGGTGTGAGGATAACGGAGGAGTGACGTAGGGAGTTTTCTGCGTAGTCCTGACAGTAATTACAAAGGTACCTACCCAGTTCCTGATTTACCCTTTTCACCTGCCCATTTGATTGGGGAAGTAACTCATAGGTGTGACTGAACGTAACCCCCAGTCGTTCCATGAAGGCCTTCCAGACACGGGAGGTGAACTGAGGACCATGGTCAGACGTCCTCCTGGATCCTGTAGTGCCGGAAGACGTGAGGGAAGAGAGACTCCGCAGTCTGCAGGGCCTTAGGAAGACCAGGCAGAGGAATCAAACAGGCTTTGGAAAACCGGTCCACAATGACCAGGATGATGGTGTGCCCCTCCGAGGGAGAAGGTCTGTGACAATGTCCACAGAGAGATGGTATCAGGGTCGTTGTGGAACCGGAGGCAGGTGGAGTTTGCCATACGGGAGGTGTCTATGTGTCTTGCTCTGTGCGCAGGTAGGGCAGGAAGAGACCCGGACGTCCCGGGCCAAGTTGAGCCACCAGTACTTGGCGGGGAGACAGTCGAAAGTACGGGCTATACTCGGGTGCCCCGAGATGGTCCCGCACATCAGAGGGAACGTAGATACGCCCCTTTTGACAGTGGGCAGGTGAATGCTTCTGTCGCAGGGCTCGACGGATGTCCGCGTCCACACAACAGGAGTCACAATGCGGGACAGGGGAATAATGGGTGTCACGTTCTCCCGCCGATCCTCTGTGTCATGCACCCAGGACAACGCATCAGCCTAATGTTCTTTGATCTTGGCCCGTAGTAGAGGGTAAAGTAAAACATGGCAAAGAATAGGGCCCACCTGGCCTGATGCGGGTTCAGCGTCTTTGCTGCTTGAATGTAAACCAAGATCCTGTGGTCCATCCAGACAAGGAATGGGTGTTTAGTACCCTCCAGGCAGTACCGCCATGCTTTAGCGCCTTCTTGATGGCCAACAACTCACGATCCCCACGTCGTAATTCCGCTCCGCGGGAGACAGCTTCCGTGAGTAGAAGGCGCATGGATGGAGTTTAGGTGGCGATCCAGTGCATTGGGAGAGAACAGCCCCTACTCCAACCTCAGACGCGTCCACCTCCATGATGAAGGGCAGAGACTGGTCAGGGTGAGCCAGAACAGGCAGGTTAGTAAAATGTTCCTTGAGCGTATGGAAGGCTTCGTTGGCCTCCCCAGTCCAGCGCAGCTGTCGAGGACATTCCATTCGGTAGGGAGGTGAGAGGGGCCACTACTGTGCTGAAACCCCTAATGAAGCGTCTGAAATAGTTGGAAAAACCAAGGAAGTGCTGCACCGCCTTGATGTTGGCAGGCCACGACCGTACTGCACTGACCCTCTGCTCTTTCATCTCCACTCCCGCTGTGGATATACGATAGCCTAGGAAGGAGACTGCCTGCTGAAAGAAAAGGCATTTCTCCGTCTTGTCGTACAAGTGATGCCCCATCAGCCTCTCCAAAACGGACCTGACATGAGAGACATGTTGCTCGCGTGTAGTGGAGTACACCAAGATGTCGTCTATGTACACCACTACACAGCGACTAAACACCTCATTAATGAATGATTGAAACACAGAGGGTGCATTTGTAAGGCCGTAGGGCATTATCCTGTATTCGTTGTGCCTGGTGCTGAAGGCGGTCTTCCATTCATCCCCCCCCCTCCAGGTTGTAGGCATTGTGTAAATCCAATTTCTTAAAGTACTTAGCACCATGCATCTGTTCGATTACAGTAGGTATGAGAGGCATGGGATAACTGAATTTAACAGTAGTCTTATTCAGTGTGATCGATACAGGGGCGGAGACCTCCCTCCTTCATGGAAAATTAGCTGGAGGTGGCCGGAGAGGTGGACAGACAGATGAATCCTTGGGCCATTGTCTCCTGGACGTAGGCCTCCATGGATTCGGTTTCTGCATGCGAGAGAGGGTAGATGTGCCCCGCGGGAGGGCAGAACCAGACAGTAGGTCGATAGTGCAGTCCCATGGGCGATGAGGGGGCAGGCACGCGGCACGAGTCTTCGAAAAGTCCACCCCTAGGTTTCTGTTTTTCTCCGGAATAGGGAAGTGGGTGGCCTCGTCCGGACTTTCCACGGAAGTGGCACAGATTGACACAGAGAGACACCTCCACTGACTTTCCTGTGACCAACCCAACAACCTCCGCTCTGTCCAGGATATACTGGGGTTATGCAACTGTAGCCAGGGGAAACCTAAAACTACGGGGTGTGCAGGAGAGTCTAAGATGAGGAAAGTGGTGTGTTCATGGTGAATGTGAGTAACTGTGAGGGAAATGGGAATCGTGGTCAGGCGCAACAGTCCTGTTCCTAGGGGATGGTTGCCTAGGGCAAGGACTGGAATAGGGGGTTGTAAAGGGACTAGAGGAATGCGTAATAATAAGGCCACTGACCAATCTAGGAAGTTGCCTGCAGCAGTGAGTCCACTAGGGCAGGATAGTCTGGGAAAGTGACAGAGAGGAGGACGGGCTGGCTGGACAGAGAGGAGCAAGGCACGGTCACACTTACCTGGGAAGGTGCAGGATCGCTCCTCGGCCTGTCGCTTCCACGCCCGGTTCTCCTTCTGGGACAGGTGTTCCAGGGGTGGTCCATCACCAAGGCCACCTTGTCCTTCTCGGAGGCTGTTCGGGCATGGAGGGCCAGGTGGAGGTCACACTGCAGGAGAAGCCCCTACAATGAGCTGGGGGTGCTGTCAAACCACTCAGACCGGGTGATGTGGCTGGAACCACAACAGGGGAAGGTGGTGGTGTATCCTGCAGTTAGCGTACGGCCCGGAGCACCTCGTCCATGTCAGTCCTGAGGCGCTCCAGGCACGAGTTCGCTCCTATAGCGAAGAGGTCGGATGTCCTGCTACTTCCTGTGTTCTTAGGTCGGTCATTCTGTCACTAGTGTAGAGAGGAGTAGGCAGGAAGCAGATACAGGTTTAGAACTACTGCATTTATTTAAGCACCATAGATCAAAACAGGACAAAACCCAAACGCTTTTGTGCTCAAAATATATCGTCATAAACAAAAAGGCACAGGGCGAACCCAAAGTGAAAAATATAATGTACTCAGGAAATAGTAGGCTCGAAGGCCGGCAATGCCGAACGCCTGAGCTGGACAGGAGGGGGAGCCAAAGCAAAGGCTGGTGTGACAGTGACCTAGAGTTGAAGCAGAGACAGAGAGAGAGAGAGAGAGAGAGAGAGAGAGAGAGAGAGAGAGAGAGAGAGAGAGAGAGAGAGAGAGAGAGAGAGAGAGAGAGAGAGACAGAGAGAGACAGAGAGAGACAGAGAGAGAGAGAGAGAGAGAGAGAGACAGAGAGAGAGAGAGAGAGAGAGACACAGAGACACAGAGACACAGAGAGAGACACAGAGAGAGAGAGAGAGAGAGAGAGAGAGAGAGAGAGACACAGAGAGAGAGAGAGAGAGAGAGAGAGAGAGAGAGAGAGAGAGAGAGAGAGAGAGAGAGAGAGAGAGAGAGAGAGACAGAGAGAGAGAGAGAGAGACAGAGAGACAGAGAGAGAGAGAGAGAGAGAGAGAGAGAGAGAGAGAGAGAGAGAGAGAGAGAGAGAGAGAGACAGAGAGAGACAGAGAGAGACAGAGAGAGAGAGAGAGAGAGAGAGACACAGAGACACAGAGAGAGACACAGAGAGTTTGAGTTTTTATAAAACCTTTATTTTTTACTCAAGTGTTAACATAAAAACAAATGACACACTGCCCTTTCAGAAATGAAAAAACAAATGTAATTCCTAAATAAAAATAAATACATAACATATACATTCAACTTATTTCATCGGCAAAAAATAATTTCCCCTCTTCTACAAAACAAAGCGCTCTTTCGTAGGCCCACTTCTCCTCAAATAATAGGAGATCTTTTACAGCTGAAAAGAACTCAAAATCTACTTTTATTCTTGCTTTTACTAATCCTTTAAAAACACATCTTACATCCTGCCCATATCCCGTTTCTATCTTGTGTTTTCTACTCAGAATAATTGACATCTTAGCTTGTCCCAAAATAAAATTTAACATTTGACATTTTCTTTTCTGTTGTTTACTATATTGAAACCCCAAAATAAAAACCGTGTTATTGAAAAATTCCCCTACAGCTTTAAACAAAGATTCCAGCATTTCCAATAGAGGTTTTATCCTCTCACACTCCATAAAACAGTGAAAAATGGTTTCTCTTATATTACAAAAAGGACATCCATCTCTAACATCTGAATTAATAACAGATACAAAAGCATTAACTGCAATGATGCCATGTAAAACCCTCCATTGCATATCTCCAGTACCCTTTTGTAACGGTGGTTTGTACAGTGCTCTCCATGCTGGCTTTACCTTGTCATCAATGCCCAATTTTACCCTCCATGGAGTGTCTTTTCTATTTTTCAATTTATCTTTATTCAACACCTTGACACACCCCTATACAAGTCCTTCCCATTCACCTCATCCAAACCCACCTCCTCCAACCCTCTCAAATCCAGCAATAACGCCTTTCTTTCTGACTCTGGGATATTTGGTGTAATCCCTAGTCTTGGAAATGAGACGTCTTCATCTTGTACCTTCTTCTTGTGACTACTAAGCATACCCCATTCTTCCGCTGACAGAGCCTTCCTACAGCTCCCCAGCATTTGTCCGACAATCCTTTCCCGACCTCATCCCCAAATGTTCTGCCACCCGTCTTCCATCCATTAAGGCGGGCCCAGCTATGGCCATTAACTGTCTTAAGGTGATGATTTTCCCCTTCACCAGAATCTTGGAGAAATGTGGAACAGCTGCAGTTGTACAATCCAGTCTTGCCCCATACACCAGAGGTTCCTCCAACAGCCAATGCACTGACTCCGCTGAAGTTCGTCTGGACACCTTCATTATGCTCCATACTCTGAGAAGTCCTCTGTAAAACGGAGGTACTCTCTCCCTAGAAATCTGGCTACTATCAACCAGAAATAAAGCCTTCTTTAAACCTAATCCTCCAACCCGTTGTAATATAAGACCTGCCACCCCTCTCCACACCACATTTTCCGGTCCATAAAGCAACCTTTGAATAAACTGAAACCGGAAAGCAGCAGCCCTACTAGCAAGATGTACAAGACCTTGTCCCCCTCTTCTTTTGACAAATACAAAACACTTTGTGGAACCCAGTGATATTTATCCCAAAAGAAATCCACAATAATTGCCTGTATCTTAGCCAGAAGGCCAGATGGTGGTTCTAAAACTGACAACCGATGCCACAGTGCAGATGCAATCACATTGTTAACTATAATAGTGCGCCCCTATATGACATACGAGATAGTAACCAACGCCATCTCCTCATCCTCCCTTCCACCATTTCAACCACCCCACTCCAATTTTTTCCATAGTCCCCTCATCTCCTAAGTACACTCCAAGATACTTAAAACCTCCCTTACACCATTCTAGCCCCCCTGGCAAAGCCATGATCCCTCCAGACCATTCTCCAATCTGTAACGCACAACTCTTTTCCCAATTTACCTTTGCAGAGGATATTCCCCTAAAACGATCAACAATTAGACTCAAGCTATCCACCTCCGCTTGATTTTTCACTAGCACAACTACATCATCAGCATAGGCTGAGAGACGAATAGGAGGAATATCCTCTGAAAAGCACACCCCTGCAATGCGACTTCTAATGCTATTTAGTAGTGGCTCTATAGCAATGGCATATAACATTCCTGACATAGAACATCCCTGCCTAATACCTCTACACACTTTAAAAGGAGCACTCAAACCACCGTTAACTTTCAATACACTTTCAATGTCACCATATATCACCTTGATCATGGCAATAAAACCAGAGCTGAACCCAAACGCCTCAAGCGTGTGCCATAAGTATTGATGTTCAACTCGGTCAAATGCCTTTTCCTGATCAATTGAAATTAGACCAGCATCCAACCCAATATCCCTAGAGACGTCCAAAAAATCACGAATCAGAGAAATGTTATCCCCTATCTGCCTGCCAGGAACACAGTAGGACTGATCCGTATGTATGATTTGCCCCATCACCTCCCTCAGCCTGTTGGACAAAGCTTTTGACAATATCTTATAATCAGTGCACAATAAAGCCACCGGCCTCCAGTTCTTCACCTCCCTTGGGTCACCCTTTTTGGGCAGTAGGGTGAGGACAGCCCTTCTGCAGCTTATTGGTAGTAACCCTCCGGTTAAACTATCATTAGCTACTTCTAACCAATCCTCTCCCAACATAGCCCAAAAAGACTTAAAAAGTCAACGGGAAGCCCATCAATGCCTGGTGCCCTTCCATTTTCCATGCCTTTTAATGCAGTGTATAAATCCTGCAAAGACAATGGTTGCTCAAGCTCAACCTGAACTTCTGCAGCCACCTTTGGGAGCCCATCAAAGAACTGCTGTGTCACTGTTTTGTCCTCTTTGTACTCACATTTGTAGAGCTCAGCGTAGAACTCTACTGCCCTCTTTCTAATTTCACTAGGGCTAGTGAGCTCTTGTCCAACAGCTGATTTGAGACAATGAATAATTTTTCTTTGTCCATTCTTTTTCTCTAAACCAAAGAAAAATTTGGATGAGGCATCCATTTCAGATATTCCCTGAAATTTACTTCTCACCAGTGCCCCCTGTGCTCTGATACCCAGCAGGTCTGCCAATGCAGCTTTTCTCCTCTTGATGGCCTGAGTATGGCCTCGATCTCCTGTGGTCTCAACCAATGTCATGAGTTCCACTATTTCAATCTCTAGGGCTTTCATTGATCTGGTGATATCTTTAGTGACATTCCTCGTGTATTGATTACAAAATTGTTGAATCTGGATTTTCCCTATATCCCACCACTGTTGAATGGATACAAAACTGGCTTTTTGAGATCTCCACCTCTCCCAAAAAAAACTGAAACAGTTTCTGAAGTGAGCATCACTCAATAAAGTTATATTAAAATGCCAGTATGCGCTTTTGGGTTTTACATCGTTAATGAACACCACCTCTGTTATTAAACAATGATCAGAAAACCCCACTGGAGTTATCACACTTGATTTACAGACCTGAGATTGATGCTCAAAAACATAAAACCTATCTAACCTGGCCATAGAGATGATGTTCTCTCTCACATGCGCCCAGGTGTACTGCCTTGTTCCTCCATGTTGACTCCGCCAAATATCACACAATTCATTTGTTACAATGAGGCGTTTTAAAAACATCCTTGAGGCTATATGAGGTTCTTGGTGATTTCTATCTAAATCACTAACTGTGCAGTTAAAATCCCCAGCAATAAACAAATAATCTTCTTTGTTACATTTCTCAATGGTATTTGATAGTGTCTCTAAAAAACATACCCTCTCAACTGTCATCACTGGGGCATATACATTTATCAGACACATAGTGATGTTTTCATACCTTGCTCTAACTTTTAATAACCTCCCCTCAACTACCTCTTCAACCTCATATGACAACGGCAAAACCCTTTTGAGAACAAGATAACCACACCCCCACTTTTGAGTTTTTATGACTACACACCACTGTCCCCCCCACTCCTGTTGCCACATAACTTCATTTTCCAAATTACTATGCGTTTCTTGTAAAAAAATTATGTCACTTCCCTTTCCCTAATTAACTCATACACCATGGCTCTTTTTTTTACATCTCTTGCCCCATTTACGTTTAAAGAAGAAATCTTAAAACTGCTCATGGATAAAAAAATATATATACAGAGGACGATCCAGCCACCACATCTCTTTACAGAGTTAAGACTGCAACTGAACTCTTTCATTTTCTTTAGAATTTACATCACTTATCACTCTTGTGACCACTTTCTTGAGTCTAGCAATTTCAGGGGTTTTCAAACTTCCGCCTGTAATTTTTGACATCAGAAATTTTGCTGATTCAATAAACAATTCACGTTCAGGGAAAAAATCAGTTACATTGTAATCTTGCATATATTTCTTCCCTTTTGTCAACTTCAAAAATTGACGTATCCTCTCGATCCCATACCTCCCTTCCACCCCATTTATCTCACTATATTGTTGTGACGCGTCAGATGACTCACTCTCACTATCCTCCCCAGAAGAATACTCCACCATCTCTACACCTTGTTCATCTTCAATTGATTTATTAAACTCTACCTTTCTCTTAGAATTAGACCCTTCACCACCCCTTACATTCTTCCTTTTACTCCTCGGTATTTTGAAAACATCCGCTTCCTTTTCCGTTATTTCAATCTCCTCTTGACCTCCAATTTCATTTTCCAGCACCACCTCAGCGACGGCAGTCGCAATCTCGCCTACTGTTTCCCCTCCCTCTTTGTTCTGATCTACCACAATTGCCCCCGTATCCACACTGCCTTCCTCTCCTGCTTTTCCAACCACATCTGCCCACCTTCTCTCTTCTCCTGTACCCTTAGCATGTTCATCCCTTCGCGGTGGTGCGTTAGTTGTACTCGCACTAAAACTACTACCAGGCTCAGCGCGCTCATTTTCGGGACAATTACGCACCAAATGCCCCTCTCTTCCACAGCCAAAGCATTTCATTGATTCAGTAGATGCATAGAAGACATAATCAAATCCATCAATCTTAAAGCTAAACGCTAAATCCAGTTCATCTCCTTCCTTTTTTAAAATCATATGCACTTGTCTCCTATGAGACACGACATGTTTCAACAACGGAGATTTGCATCCAAAAGGAACTTTCTTTATTGTAGACACTATTTGACCATGGCGCGATAACTCTCGCCATAACACTTCATCTCTAACAAATGGTGGCACGTTAGAAAGCATGACTTTCTTCGCCGGATTCATAAGCGGAAATACCGACGTCTGTGTTTCTCTCAACACGACACCCATCTCAACTATTCTATTCACCTTTTCAATTGAATCTAAGAATATCACTACAGCGCTATTCATCCTTGAGGCTGATTTGATGCTATCATACCCAATGATAGCACCCACAGCCAAGCTACATTCTTCCACTGAACACCCTGTCGCAGCAGGAATCTTTACTCCATGCCTCCGACTAAGTTTTTCAAACTCTCCATTTCCACGAGTGGCCATAACAACCAGCCCCACCCGCTGGTTGTGCCCTCGCGAAAACCAACCTCAAAGATCCCACCACCCCTATACGTGCTTAGTGATAGTTTAAACAAGATACCCTTAAAACAACTAACCTAATCAATATATATATATACATACAACAACCCGATAGAGTGAAAAAGAAAAACCATTCGCTCTCACAATCACTCCTGCTTGACGACTCACTCCCAGCATGCACTCCCAGCATGCACTCCGATGAGAGAGAGAGAGAGAGAGAGAGAGAGAGAGAGAGAGAGAGAGAGAGAGAGAGAGAGAGAGAGAGAGAGAGAGAGAGAGAGAGAGAGAGAGAGAGAGAGAGAGAGAGAGAGAGAGAGAGAGAGAGAGACAGAGAGAGAGAGAGAGAGAGAGACAGAGAGACAGAGAGAGAGAGAGAGAGAGAGAGAGAGAGAGAGAGAGAGAGAGAGAGAGAGAGAGAGAGAGAGAGAGAGAGAGAGAGAGAGAGAGAGAGAGAGAGAGAGAGAGAGAGAGACAGAGAGAGAGAGAGAGAGAGAGAGACAGAGAGACAGAGAGACAGAGAGAGAGAGAGAGACAGAGAGAGAGAGAGAGAGAGAGAGAGAGAGAGAGAGAGAGAGAGAGAGAGAGAGACAGAGAGACACAGAGAGAGAGAGAGAGAGAGAGAGAGAGAGAGAGAGAGAGAGAGAGAGAGAGAGAGAGACAGAGACAGAGACAGAGAGAGAGAGAGAGAGAGAGAGAGAGAGAGAGAAAGAGAGAGAGAGAGAGGGAGGGAGAGAGAGAGAGAGAGAGAGAGAGAGAGAGAGAGAGAGAGAGAGAAAGAAAGAGGGTTGAAAGGAAAAGGAACTGACATTGTCAGCATATTGTCTCGCCACAGAGTGTAACTCAATCCCTCACTTTTCCAGGAACCAGAGAGTGCACACACACACACACACACACACACACACACACACACACACACACACACACACACACACACACACACACACACACACACACACACACACACACACACACACACACACACACACACACACACACAGGGAGTCAGAGGAGGAAACAGCTGTGTGTGTTGTGTGAAGGGGGAATCTGTTTGGCTGTTGGTTCTGTTTGTATGCTTTCCTAACATATCTCTGCTGACCCAGTGTGTAGCAGGATGTGATGTCATAGTATTGCTGATTGAGCACTTCCTGTCTGGTGGGTTTGTTGTGAAATAGTAAAGAGTCCCGTCCAGAAACAACCGTTGATGATTAGTTACATGGTTAAATGAGGGGTGCTAATTCAGAGCTACAACAAATACTTGTACCGTCTGGTGGTCGAAAAGACTAGGAAACATTGCATTATGGGAAACCTTTACAAATATTTCAGCATCAAAGCCTACTTCCATTTGAACACCTCAATCTGACACACCGACTTGAAACACAGTCTTTCAGGCCTAGTCAATACATATAGATACACCTGGATGATTACCCTGCCGTTTCAAACAAAATGGGCATGAGACACAACCCTGTATTCATCCTCATGCTCTCAGTCAACACAGTGGAATAGAAAACAATGAATATATTCATGCTGATGTGCAGTCAGAACCACCGTGACCTCAGCATAGCACTCTTTGAAAGACCCACTTATTCTCTCCTCTCTAATGTATTCACATAACAAGCATTTGCA